>NW_019154105.1:19341193-19433999 GCF_002288905.1 Enhydra lutris kenyoni | reverse complement strand
GGTGTGTGCTATGGTGAGTGCTGTGAAGTGTGTAAACCTGGCGATTCACAGACCTGTACCCCTGGGGATAAAAATATATTACATGTTTATAAAAAATAAAATTAAAAAAAAAATTTTTTTTAAATAAATAAAAAAAAAAAAGTGATGTGCATGCCACTGTAAATGGTGGTTAATGGAGCATCCTTAGCAGATGACAGCACAAGTCAACAAACACACATAAAATATTGGTAATTCCCCCATGGTTGTTTCCTAGGGAAAATGTGCAGAAGTGTTACAAATTCTACAAAGATAAGTAAGATTAGGTCATTAAGCCCGCCCCTTTTTTTTTTTAAGAATTTACTTATTCATTTGACAGAGAGAGAGAGAACAGAAGCAGGGGCAGTAGCAGAGGAAGAGAGAGAAACAGGCTCCCCATTGAGCAGAGAGCCTGATGTGGGGCTGGATCCCAGGACCCCAGGATCATAACCCAAGCCAAAGGCAGATGCTTAACTGACTGAGCCACCCAGGTGCCCCAAGTCACGAATCCCTTTTATTTGATATTAAGAAATTTCTAATTTGTCATACGAGCTTTGTGGAATCACTAAAGTATTTTAAGACTGGATTGGTAGGATTCACAATTTAAAAGACCAGGCTACTGGCACTGCAGAAAATAGATTAGATGAAGGAAAGGACAAAGAGTTAGAAAGTGTGCTAGACACCTCTTATGAAACAAGAGGTGTCTAGCACCTTGTTTCATAAGAGATCCAGGTTCCAGATCCACTCAGGAATAGCTATCTCTGCATGGCTCTGTCAGACCTCAGATGTTTGCAATCTGACAGCATTTCCCCAGATGGCCTTGATGGTTGTATGCCTTGTGTCTCTAGTCTTGAGGCTTCCCTGTTGACCTCTATGGCCCACTTGACACTCACATATATATGATCCAAAAGTGTGAGCCTATGAAAGTCCTGGGACAAATCTTTGACTAGCAGGATATGAGAACAGATTGATAAATTCTTCCAACATTTCCTTAACCTCTCACCTTCCCAGTCCTCAAACATAGGATATAGGATCTCAGAGGATGGGTTCTCATGTCTAACAGTCACACTTAGGGGCACCCACCTAGATATTGTGTTCACTGATTCATTCTCCTTCCTTCCCTACTTTATTTCTCCTCTCCCACTCCTGTATTCCATAAAAAGTATTTATTAAGGAATTTGTTTTAACCATGGCAATAAAGGAGGAAAGAAAATAGGTTTTAGAGGCATTAAGAAGATAGACTCCGAATGGCCTCCTGACTGACTAGATGTGGTAAATGAGAAGTAGACAGTAGGCTAGAGTAGCTTCTGGAGTGTAGTCTGGGCAATTCGTTGGAGAGTAATGCAATTAAACAAAATAACAAATACAGGAAAATACAAATACAGGAAGAAAGGCATGTTTTGAAACATAGAAATATTTTTGTTTTAGATGTAAGACATCATTTATCATTGAGGAGGAACTATCAAAAAGTCTATTGGAAATATGAGTATGGAGCTCAGAAAAAAAGATGTTTAGTCTAGGAATTATTATGTGGGAGTCATCAGCTTTGGACTATCCAGGTGAACTCACCGATGGGAAGAGGATTGATGATGGAACTCTTAAGTACTCTATTATTAAGGAACATGGAAAAAAAAAAAAGTCAGAAAGAGTCTTACGAGTGGTTGCGAATGAGGAGGGAAGGAAAGGAGAAATAATATAGGCTTGGAAGCCAAGGAAGGAAAGAATTTCAAGATGAAAGGGATCAACTGGATGAATGTGGCAAAGAGGTCCAAGAAGAAAAAAGAGAGTGGAAAGTGTGAACTGGACTGAAGGGTGATGTCACTATTGATTTAACAAAAGCATTTTCATAAGTAGAAACATAGTGAAAGAAAGAAGTCCATAGAATAAAACTAATAACAGGAAAAATGCAATGAGCCAGGGAAACTGTAAAAACATGTAGGTAGACACATATGGAACAGGCATTTCTCAGGCTCTCTCCCTCTTGTTCCATCAGGACTTCCTCCATCAATAACTTACAAATACTTTAAATGAAAGAGGTCTGGCTGGCAAAGCCCCACTAAAAAAAATATAATATGGACTTAAGCCTTCCATTGTTCTCCTAGAGATTCACTACTGCTATTATTGGCAATTCTTTCACCTTCTATTTTCCACTGACAAGATTCCTTGTTTTAATCCTTTTACTGACATGGTAGCATCAGGAAGACTTACCCATTGTTTTATTTTGGAAGAGTATACCAAATTTCCATTGATATATTTAACCATTTCATTTATTTATCCATTTACCCATGGGGAATAATTTCACAAAATGCTGAGAAACATTTAGCCCCCCGAGCAGAGCTGCACTGAGATAGAGCCATTTCTCGAACTGCACTGGGAATATACACCCAGGATATACATGATACTCAAAGCAATAAATCTATGCCATATACCACCACCTCTACACTACACCCTCCAACAATGAACCTCAGGGAGCCCTAGCATATTTACCTCTTTTCTCTTCTCTCCTTTTCCAGCACATGTTTTTCTTTCACAGTCCTACCTCAAGCATTCCTAACCTATTTAGAAGTTCAGTACCCAAGCAGATAAGAAGAGTATAAAATAATGGAAATCACATTAACATACTTGTTACAGGCTTGTTCCTTACTAATCAAAGACTAAATTTCTTAAATCACAGGGACTTCTAGTATTTTAACTTAGTATTTTAACATGATTCAGAACAATTAAAGAGTATCTTCATGCAAAGTGGAGATTATCACAGAAATGATATTTTATGGCTCCAAAGTTATAATTTCAGTACAATTAGACAGGGTTTTATTTTCTCACCGAATACATTGGATAGATTTGGGACATCATTGTGAGTGTAAGAAAGGCAGAAGAACGTTAAAGAATTCAGTATCTTTTCCCAAGAAAAGCAAACTCTCAACACACCAATATGTTAGAAGACATGTATGGAACAAGCAGGATCAAGTTTAGTAATAATTCGTAATGAATAAAATAATATTGCTAGGCAATTTCAGCAAAAAAAAAATAAAGTTGCCCTGATCTATAAGATGTGTTCTGAGACTCTGGCAGAAATGAAAAAAAGAAAATCCAAAGTACAGATAAAATATCAGAAGAGGGACACAGGAGAAGAATGATAAAGAGGTTTGACCTGCTCAGAAATGGCAAAGAAAACTAAACCTTAATAGTTCTGAATCACACTAAAATACCAGAAATCTGTCTAGTTCAGTGAGGAAATGTAGTTCTTGTTTATTCAAGAACAAAGATAGTTCAGCTTTGTGACATGGTCAGCTCTGCTCACTAAAGTAAGGAGCACTTAAAAATGCCAGTGTCAAGGAGCTACCTTTGGAAGTGTTAAGAAAGGGCTTCCTACAATATCTCTTGCAAATATAGTTGCAAAAAATATTTAAAAGACACTAGCAAACATAATTCCAGCAACATGAAAAGGATTATATACATTGACCAAGTAGGATTTATCATAGGAATTCAAGGTTTGTTCAACATACAAATTCAATCATTGTAACACACCATATAGCTAAAACTAAAAAAAAAAAAAAAATCATCTCAATAGATGCAGAAATTAAAAATACAAAACAAACAAACAAACAAAAAACCCAACATCCTTTCCCAGTAAAAACACTTAAAAAAATTTTTTTTTAATTTTTTTTTTTTAAAGATTTTATTTATTTATTTGACAGACAGAGATCACAAGTAGGCAGAGAGGCAGGCAGAGAGAGAGGAAGGGAAGCAGGCTCCCTGCTGAGCAGAGAGCCAGATGCGGGACTCGATTCCAGGACCCTGAGATCATGACCTGAGCCGAAGGCAGCGGCTTAACCCACTGAGCCATCCAGGCGCCCAAAAAAATCTTTCAAAAAGGGTAAATTCCTTAATCTGATTGATAAAAGAGCATTAAGGAAAAACTCACAGCTAACACCATACTTTATACAAAAAGACTGCAAACTTTTTCCTGTGATTAGGAAAGACAGGGATATCTATTCTACCACTTCTAGTCATCATTATATTGAAGATTCTATCCGTAGCAACTGGGCAAGAAAAATAAATAAAAGGCATCCATACTGGAAAGGAAGAGGTAACATTACTCAGAGATGAAAAAGTGAGATCTTGTATATAGAAAATCCTAAAGAATCCATACAAAAACTGTTAGAACTAATAAATAAGCACAGCAATTTTGCAAGATCCTAGATCAACATACAAAAATCAACTGAATTTTTATATACTAGCAATGAATAATCTAAAAATAAAATTAAGAAAGTATAGTTGACCCTTGAACAACACAGATTTGAAATGCACAGACCCACTTTTATGTGTGGGGTTTTGGGGGGTTTTTTTGGAAGAAATACAGTTTGATACCATACATGTATTTTCTCTTCCTTATAATTTTTTAATAGCATTTTCTTTTCTATAGTCTGCTTTATTGTAAGGATACAGTATACAATACATTTGACACACAAAATGTGTATTAATAGACTGCTTGTGTTATTGGTAAGGTTTCCACTTAATATTGGGCTATTAGTAGTTAAATTTTGGGGGAGTCAAACATTATACACAGATTTTAACTCTGTAGAGGGTTGGCACCCCTAATGCCTGCTTTGTTCAAGGATCAACTATAATTCCATTAAAAATGGCTTCAAAATATTTAAAAATTAAGAACCAGTTGAACAAAAGAAATACAAGATGTATATACTAAAAACTATAGCATTTCATTGACAGATAATAAAGAAGTCATAAATCAATGAAAAAAATTCCATGTATAGGATCAGAAGGCAAATATTAGTGACTTGGTGTTATGTCTTAAATTATGTCTACCTAAAATTTCTATGTTAGAACCCTAACGCCCAACACCACAGAATGCAACTTCATTCGGATATTGGGTTGTTGCATATGTAATTGATTAAATTAAGATGAGGTTGTATTGGAATAGGATGGGCTCCTAATCCAGTAATTTTGATGTCCTTATGAAAAAAAGAGCGATGTGACTATAAAGAAATGTGTGTAGAAGAAAGACAATATGAAGACAAATGGAGAATACTATCTATAAGGAACCTCAAAGATAGCCAACCAATCACCTACTTCTGGGGGAGAGACATGGAATAGATTTTACCTCATAGCCTTCAAAAGGAACCAACTCTGCTGACAACTTGATCTCAGATTTCTAGTTTCCAGAACTGTGAGAAAATAAATTTCTGTTGTTTAGGCCAGTCAGGTTGTGGTACTTTGTACAGCAGCAGTCCCAGGAAACTAATACAATTGGAAATACTCCCAAAATTGATCTGCTGATTCAGTACAACTCCAACAAATATCTCAGCTGCAGAAATTAACAAACGGATCCAAAAAGTTTATACAGCAATTCAAGGGGTCCAATATATTAAATAAATAAATAAATAAATAAACCTAACCTCGAGAAAAGAGGAACAAATTTGTTTCTGATTGCAAAATTTACTACAAATTCATGGTAATTAAGAACAATGTAATACTGACATAAGAATAGAAGAATGGAATAGATTGAGAATTCAAAACTAAATCCTTAAATTTTTGGTCAACTGATTTTGACAAAGGTGATAAGATATTCAGACGGAAAAGACCAGTCTTTTCAACAAGTGTTGCGTGAAAACTGGATATCCATCTACAAAAGAATGAAGTTGTATTCCTTCCTTACACAAAAATGATTCAAAATGGATCATGGAATCAAATATAAAAGCTAAAGCTGAGAGATGAAAACAGAAGGGCAAACCTCATGACCTTAGATTAGGTACTGGTTTTTCACATATGACACCAAAAACACGAACAACAAAAAAGAAGCTACATAAATAGAACCACATAAAAATTTAAAACTTTTGTACTTCCTTTTTATATTTAGTCCTTTCATATGTATACATCTCTCAGATTATTTTAATCATAGCCAAAAAAGTTATTATACACAAAAAATACTTACTCATTATTCCCCCCCATAACATAATTATTTTCATCATAACATCCAATTTTAGGTTTATCCATATAAGTGAAATTATGGTACACACAAATTCATATTTTTTATTGTGTATTTGTATTTACACCATTATATGAAATGTCAGGAAAAGGCAAATCCATACAAACAGAAACTTAGAATAGCAGCTTTCAGGAGCTGCATAAAGGGAAAATGGGGACTAACTGTTAATGTGTGACGGTTTTCTTTTGGGGGTGATGAAAATGTTCTGGAATTAGATGGCCAGAGTTGTACAACTTCATTAATATTTAACACATGCACACTTTAAAAATAATACAAATTAAGTATACAATTTAAAATTAATAACAAAAATAAACAAACTTTAAAAATTCCAGCATTCAGCACTGCCCCAGACACATGAAGTCAGAATTTCTAAAGGTATGTTGATGGTTAATATTTTTGGCAGCTCTTATATAAACATAAAAAGGTATAGTGTAATATTATTTTCAGGTATATAATATAGTGATTCAACACTTCCATACAACACCCAGCACTCATCATAAGTGCCTTCCTTAATCTCCTCACCTATTTAACCCCTCCTCCCACCCATCTCCCCTCTGGTAACGATCAGTTTGTTCTCTATAGTTCAGAGTCTGTTTCTTGGTTTGCCTCTGTCTCTCTTTTGATCATTTGTTTTCTTTCTTAAATTCCACATGTGAGTGAAATCATTTGGTGTTTGTCTTTCTGACTGAGTTATCTCACTTAGCATAATACTCTCTAGCTCCATTCACATTGTTATAAATGGCAAGATTTCAACCCAATCGTCCACCCACTGATGAATGGGTAATATATAAATACACAATGGAATATTACTCAGCCATATAAAAAATTATTTTTTTATATTAAGGGGAAAAGTTATAAATGTTCAAAAATGTTTAATTAGTCATCATTCCACCACTGTAACAGTTATTTTCATTTTAACATTCTCTTTAATCCTTAACCTTTTCCATATAAGGGATATTATGATACACACAAGATTTTCTATTTTTATCATCATATGATAACGGTGTGCTAAAATTAACAAATGAATGATCCATTACTAATCAAGTTAATGACACTTCAATGATAAAAAATGCTAAAATTACAATCTCAGTACCCATAAATTTTCTTTCTGCTGTTGACTTTTTTCTTAAGACTATCTTCCAGAAGAGGGATTTTTGAGTTTTAGTATATATATGGCATACCACTCTTCTTTCCAGAAAGGGTGGTACTAATTTATATGCTTTGGTGTTCATGTAAAATTTTGTTCACATTTCACAAGTGTATTATTTTATCACGGCAATTTGGTTTTGCTGGTTTAATGTTACAACAGTGTTTAAAGGTCAAATCTCTATTATTTGTTTTGTTGTTGTTGTTTACACAGGAGTAAAGTTAGGCCCTCCTACAGGGCTGCTCATCTAGTGCCAGATGATAATATGCAGCCACAATAGTAGGTTAATTAAACTAGCAGTACTCCAGAATAATTTTTAATACCATCTGTTTGGGGAATCATCACAGCTGAAGCTTCCAACCTACATACTAGATTCACAAAACCTTCATTAATGGGCCACATCAAACTTATTTCATAGCCACCCTGTGACATTCATAGAGCAGTTCTGAGTAAAATTATGAAAACTGTAAGGATCAATGTCTTCTATAAAGGACCTCTTCCCACTAAATGGCCCTCTTTTCCCCCACGCTATTTTTTAATTTTCATTCTTTACTGTATTTTATTACAAAACAATATGTATTTATTATAAGACGCAAAAATATATAAATTTTAAAAATCACGTATCTATTCCTCTTCATCATGCCAGTCAAATCCTAACTTCATGATAACCAATATTAACAGCCTAGTGTGTATCTTTCAATTGTTTCTTTGATGCTCATACAAATACTGAATTTTTTTTTTCCTCTTTAAGATTGCTGGGACTCTCATAATCATTCCACAAACTTCCACTAAAAAAAAATGTCCTCCATTTTTAAAAATTTATACGAATGACTAATTATTTAAGGTTTATATCTCCCCAAAATAATTATTCTTAGCAGGTCAGAAAGCTGTAAACAGAAATCAAATTCTGACAGCAGAATTGCAGGCATCAATCAGTGGAAAAAAAGAAGATTGGGGACAGGTGGAGTAGTAGATGGGGTAGTATGTACCTTCCTAAACCTCAGAAATATCTTTGGAGTTCTTATCCTTTCTTATATGTAAGGCAGTCTTTAAGCAATTCTTATTCATTAAGTATACATGATCTGGAAGGTTCCAGTTTACAGAAAGATGTTGCTATAATCTCATAGTCACATACATATATAAATATGCACCCAGTCACTCCTTCATCCAGCAATATACTAGTCCTTGCATGTTGCTGAAGAGTCATACATGTTCATCAATGAAAAGGGCCTTTGTTTATGCACTGACTTTTTATATGAGGACAAATGAGGTGGAAAATAATGTAATGTATGAAACAATAAAGGTGATTATGAAATAATAGAAAATAATGAGGAAAGAATGAGGTAACACAACAGCAATGTTTAGGCAACTCCTCTTATCCCATCTGCCTCAGGTAATATGTGGGTGAAAGGAATGCAGGGAATATCTAAGCTTTGCTTTTGTCTGGATCTTTGAAGTTCACACCTGCTTGTTTCCTTCTATTCATTGAACTGTAGAGCTTAAAGGAAGCACTTACTGGGATTACAGAAAATATACACCCTACCTATACTACATACAGAACATTAATAGTGTTCCTATAATAAAATCAAAATTCCGAAGTACCATGGGAAAAAATACCATAGTTCTGGAAACGGTAATAAAGACAGTTTAAGTACTGAAATGAAATCTTACCAGATGTCATGGGAATATTGTCTGGAAACTCTCAAGATACATCATCTTAGAAATAATATTTCATACATTCCTCTAGGAATATGTTTACTTACATTTCTCTGGAGAAAGCACTGAACAGCTTTATGAAACTAATATTATTGTGCCCACATAAAATCAACATAAATTCTTGACATTAAAGGTAACTGAGTTCACTCTAGTTATGCATGTTTACATTCTAAGTACTGAAACAACATTTCAACACTGAGAGTCTATGATTTAATTTTGTGAAATACCATGTTTATTATCTCTCCCAGATATTGTTGGATGTTTCAATCTTACACCCATTTCCCCATCTTTCTTGCTTAACACAAACCCAATTTGTTTTACGGAAACTAGTACAAATCTTAGTCGAAGAAGAAAGCCAAAGCTAAAAGATAAGAGAAATAGTACTAAAACCCAAGTTTGAGGGACAAAGTAAGATCCAAGGTATTAAAAGTGTTCTCAATTATTAACAACTGAGGGTTTTGGAAACAGGTTGGGATGTCAACACAAAACAGAATAAGGTAATAGTTGATATCGGTGACCAGGTACATTACAAAAGAAGCAGTGGATGGATTTTATTGTCTGGCCGCTAACGGCCCCAGGATGGATCTTCAAGGTTAACACGACCATAAAACTGAATTTCTATGTTAGATTAGGGCACTATTTGTGAATATCCACTATTAAACTTACTTGACCTAATATTTTACAGTCATTAGCATATTAAAAATTGATTTATTATGTAATCTTTGAAAATGGGACACAAAATATGCGGTAGAGGTAAAGGTTAGAGCCAGAAGATAAATCATACATACATAAGGTGAGACATCTAAAATATGGTACCTGGGAATTCCTGGGGCAGCACAAACCAATTGATTACTCAAAGGACAAAATGCAAACATGATTAAAGTCATTTTATACTGAGTAAAAATATATATTTTACTCAATGCATATAATAATAGATTTTCTTGAATATTTTTAGAAGTGAAAATGGACCTTAATAAAAATCTTGTAAGATTAAAAAAGAATTTGGGAAAATAATATTTTTTAAAAATGACAAATTTTCAAATTTTTTTTAAAAGATCAAGTGTCAGATTTAACTATATCTTCAAAATTTCAATAGAACATATTGTAAAGGTTTTAAATGCTATTGGGAATTATTTTCCAAACATGGAAATAATAAATGTGCACAAAATCTAGTATAATTCTACCAAAAATTCATGATTTGAATGAAGTATAAAATCTAACTAGAAGATACATGTCCACTGCCTTCATGGACAAAAATATACTAGCATTATGCTTCACAGGAAATAGAAAAAAAAAACTAGCATTTCCTGATGAAATGGATATACTTATCTAAATTTTAATTTATTCTGATCCATGGGAGGGAAATGAACACCCAGAGGCCAGTGAAGAATTACAACAATTAGAAATATTAAAGCTTTGACACAGTCATTAGATTTTAAACATTAATGAATGGACCACTATGATGACAAATATGATTTGTTTAATCTCTGAAGTAAAACAAATATTAATTATATGGACCAATTTTTAAAATTTTTAAATATTTCTAGTTTTGATTAGCTAAAAAGTTACTCAGCATAGTTGAATTTACAGTTTCTTATGTTTAAAATATTAAAGAAATTCAGTTGTGTTACTATTAAGGAAAAATAACAAAATAGTTAACAAGAATTGCAGTTTGTTAAGTTTAAAAAATTGTACTTGGCTTACCAAAGAAACACCCTGTCACCCTTTGGATCTGAGGGCACTGAAACTGACCAGAAGTACATAAAACCAGTGGGTTCTTTTCTGAAGGTAAACACTCTCCTTGACATTGCCTCAAGCTATTTGCTGAAAACTCCTCTTCACTGTTGGGTCTAAGTAAATTATAATTTGTTCCCATTATTGTTCCCTTTATTACAATTATTGTTCCCATTATTACAATTAGAGGAGGCTGATGTAGTGAAGAGGGCACTGAAAGGAACTATGGGAGAAACACCTGGGTGCTGGTCATTGCTCATTACTTTTCTGTAATGCTTTGGTCTCATCACCTAAATCTTGAACTCTAATTGTTTTTATCTCTACAGTGAGTGAACTGAATAAGAGAATCTATTAGGATTCTTCCAGTCTAACTGGTAAAGTACTAATTAATAAAAAATAAGTGTTATGGACTACTACTTGATTTAATACTCTATCATACATTGATGCTTTGATAAATCAACCAAGACGGTTGTAGATAAAATGTAATGTAAGACTGATGTTTAAACTTTAATAGTTGTTTGGTATGTTTTAACTATATTTAACTGTCAGCTTTTGTTAGCGCTGTATGAACTTAAGCTTTTTTAAAAATATCTAAGATAGAGGTTAAAAACCAACAGGCAATGAGTTAAGCCTTTTTAGCAGTTCATGTTCAGTGTTCCCTGTGTTTTTTTAAAAGAAAGAACACATCAATATTTTTAAATTAGGAAAACTATGACTTAAAATATATGGATATCTGGATATGTAACCCCTTTAAAAAACTGAAATATTTGGGAACACCACTCGGCTCATTAGTGGAGACAACTGCCTGTTGGGGAGTAGCTGGGGTCCTGCGATGGGGCAGGAGTTCCCACCTTGGTCCCCACCAGTCTCACTTTCTCATTTACATCGTAGGCTGTGAGTTTTTAATCTAAATCTTTCTATTTCAGAGATTCATCAAGAGATTAATTTGAGTTACAAGAATAAAATAACATGAAACTGGAGCATTTCTTTGGGGAGTGTTATGTCCTTCAGGATTTTGAGCAGAATACTTAAAATCAACAACCCTGACTATTACTATTATGTTTTCCTATTTGCCACTAAGAAACATATCATCCAAGTAATATGTCATCAAAATTTCATCCCCCAAATATGTGCAAACAAAAGGCCATCAGCCTATTTTTTTTAATTTGTTGGATAGAATATACACTCAAGCTGTATATAGTTTTCAGTTGTAGCTGTAAAAAATTAGCTGTGTGAACAGAAACCAAGAGACAGACTGTGCACTATATTTCCTGCTCATATGTTGTCTCAGCTGTTTTGCACTTTACAGTTTCAGCTGAAGAATGTCCATTTATCACGTAATGCTAATCAGTTATCATTCTACTCTACATTTTGTACAAAACGTTGCTGGGAAGTCTGTTCAGGATTTGATGGATAGCCAGAATGGGACAGCACATAACCAAAAAAGGCATAAATACTCACAGATGTCTGGTCATACAGATGAGTTAAAATCAAAGAAAATTAGAACTGGATAAGACAGACGTGATCATAGAGCACATCAGGGAAGCATAAACTTGCTTTTTCTTCACCTTTCTCATCCAAATGGGCTTTCTTCTCATTAAAATAAATATTCAAACCAGAAGGTCTTTCATTTGTTTCCTTAAACTAGTACACTTTTTCCCCCAAAATGTAAACCCTGCATCAAGAAGACAAAAAGCAGAAATCCTTTTTACTACCAGAAACTTCCAAAAGCTGTCCAAATCCAAATTATAGTATATGGTACAAATTGCCACCTCTTAATATCCAATATTCCCCACCCCGTCCCACTCCCCCTCTCATCCCACTATTGTTCTGGTTTGGGAAATCTGTTTATATTTCCTTATTCAAGATCCACTAAGTCATTTTTGCTGTACAAAATAATTGGATAGTTAAAAATAGAGCAGTAATTTTACTTATTTTTTCCTTATTTTCTTGTATCTCCTAATTTTCTTATTCCGTCTATTTTTTTTTGTCAAGCAATATCTGATTATTATGTTTCTCACATATTAATTTTTATTGTTGAATATTATTCTTTTTATGTGTTGTTATCTGTGTATCTGTTCTGTGTGTTATCTGTGTATCTGTGTTTGTTCATTACAATGGTATCCTTTTTATAATGCCTACCAACCATTACTCTCATAGCCACCTATGCAGTCAAATGCTCTACCACTGAGCTATACCCCCACATAGCCACCTATGAAAAGTATCCCATAATAACTAGACTCAGCCTGATCTTATTTCTATAGCTTTAATATTTTTGTCTATAAACATAACGATTGTTTGTTGTTTTCTCTTGTATCCCTTTAACTTACAAAGATTTAAAATTAAAGAATGGCAGTTGTTTTCCTTGGAATTGTCCTTTTTCATTGTGATACTTCAAAATGCAAAGTAAATGTATTTTACTTGGATATTCTGTCATATGATTAACTTTCAATTCACCCATAAATATAAATTCAGACCTATTGAAGTTGTATTGTTTTTTAGATTTTTTAAATCGATTTATAATGTCATAATGTTTAACTACATGGAAGGTAACTTTAAAGTACTAAAAGTTAAACAACTATGTCAATATTTCAGATTGAATGATGATGGCTATCCAGGAAACGGGGTCAAAGATAGGCAAGCTCTGTAGATTTGATGGGCAGTCTGGTAGCTTTAGCAGACTTATAAAGACCAAGGTAAGGTTGGGACAGAGAAGGCTCAAAGTAATCATCCACTTCAAACTGATGTCTTCTGAAATGATTTTTAAGCATAGATTTTCAAATGTAAATTTCTCCATATTTTATTTTGAGTTGGACTTGCTCACAGGAAATTGACTTTAAATCATATACAACTATACTTTCTTTCTAAGAGAGAACAATGCCAAAACATTTTAAGCAGAAAAAAAGTACAAATGTAGCAGCCCTCTCCTCACAAAGATGACCATTAATTCTACTTCCATTCTTTAATAGAATTATACAATTCTTGCCAATAATTTTAAATGAATTAGCAAATAAAAACCACCCCCTCTTCTTCGAATTCTAATATCTAAAAAAAGATAAAGGGAAAATCAAAAATTTATAAAATGCAAATGGCATATTCTACCTGGTGGGTAGCAAATGAGAAACACAACAAATGAAAAGGATCATACAAAAATCTAAAATGACCAAAAATTTATGAATTTTAAACTCACCTTTTCAAAATTTAAAATAATTATTTGATGATCTATACATAAATTTAAGACATAGTCTATTTAGTTCATGTATCCATTTAAGAATTCTATTTATTCAATACACAATTACTGAGTAACTCTTACATCTAAAGTATTTCACTAACATGTGAAAACATGTTATTAGTATTGTAGTGTCAAGGCAAATCAATTTCAGCTTCAGTTGAAGGCACAGAGAATATACCTTATCACTCCCTGTTTGAGAAAGGGTATGTTTGGGGTAATCAATAATATAAATTCAAGAGCAGTATTAATTCACTAGTCCTGGACATGTGACCAATAAAGGCCAGCAACACAACTGCCTGTGCAAAAAGTAGTGCAATTAACTCCATTTGCCAAAAATTGAAGGAAAAATAGATAACCCCAATGCTTCATAATAATGGTTTTACTGTTTTGACAAACATTTTAAATGTATTAAATCATCATTAATTTTGTTCACAAATGCTTATGGAATACCTAAAATATGGCATATTTCTGCACTAAATGTGGAGAAAAAGCATAAAAATCCAACAAACGGGGCGCCTGGGTGGCTCAGTGGGTTAAGGCGTCTGCCTTTGGCTCAGGTAATGATCCCAGGGTCCTGGGATCGAGCCCTGAGTTGGAGTCTCTGCGGAGCGGAGAGCCTGCCTCCTCCCTTCCTCTCTCTCTGCCTGCATCTCTGCCTAATTGTGATCTATCAAATAAATAAATAAAATCTTTTTTAAAAAAATCCAACAAACTAGAGAGAAAGACAGGAAATTTCATTATAAGGTGATGATTAAGGTAAGCATCCCAGAGAAGATGGAGAGGGCGCCATGCGTAGGAACATCAGGATTTACCCTGAACACAATAGAAGATACTGAGGGCATATAAGCTGGGAAGAATTTTAATATATTTTGCACTTTGAAAAGATCACTCTTAAAGTTTGAAAAAATGGAAAATCTAATAGAAAACCATAGGCTAGATGCAAGAAGACCAGTTGGAAGACTCTTTCCAGAAATAAGATTAAAAAAAGAATCGTATCTGGAAGTAAGACATGATTATAAGGATGGAAAGAAGTGATTTGATGGGAGGTGAATTAAAAGAGATAGAAAGATATGCTAAAGTGATTGATTTGACGTTAAGTTTGGTGAGAAGATTATGGTTGACTGCTATCTCCTGACGGCGCTCGGCAGAAGAATGGGGCACAGACAAGTCAGCTGCAAGAGAGAGGGAGCAGGGGCGACAGTAGAAAAGACTGTGGCCCGGAACAACTCCTCAGTCTCATATTTATTAGAAAGTGGGTAACAACCAACAAAGAAGCCAGAATATATTACACATTGACCATGAGTCTTGTAGATACGTAAGAAAAAAGGCAAAATATGTCAGGTCACATAGTACATTACCTATAGTGAGGAAGCCCAAACTAAAGGATTGTCTGACTAACTGCTGATGCTGTCCGGGCAAGGGGAGATCATGGAAAAATGAAGCAGGTGGCGTTCTGCCCTGAGCCAGCCAGGCAACCCCAGCTGCTCCTCTTCAAGGACGTACATCATCCTCTCCCCCAGAAGCCTGTTGCCCGCACATGTTTTTCTTAAGGCTACATCTAGGCATGCTTGGTAACTAGTGTAATTCCTCATAAGTTATATTTTAAGCAGTACGTTGTTCTGAGGGATGGTTACAGGTGACATTGATGAATCTGCATGTGATTCAAATTCATCATTTATATGAACACTCATCACATATATTTATAATTTCTATACCAAAAATTATACTACTAATTTGATATATATGTATTCCCCCATTCAGATATGAATTTATTCATTTATGCATTCATCCAGTTATTAACTTGTGGAGTATTTACTAGGAATCTTCTGAGTGTTCCACACTGTAATAAGAAAAACCAGACATAACCAATTGAAAAGAGATAGAAGAATGGAGGGAAAACCATATGTGATTTTGATAAGAGGAATCCAGCACGTACAATGAACTACAATAAGGTAGAAGATTAGAACTGAAACTCGATGGAAATATGACGCAAAAAGAAGCTTCTTGAGAGACCCTACGGAGATCTACATTCAGCATATTGATTACTGTTCATCTAAGAAACACTTGTAAACTTCAATGAATTTTAAACAGTGGGAAAAAAGTAGTGCCATTATTATATTTGTGTTTTGAAAAGGTTATTCTGTCTGCAATGTGAAAAAATAGATTGGGGTTGTAAGGATATAAAATAGGAGAGTACTTTTTAGGAGAGACAGTTAGTGGCAATGAACTGCAGGATAAGGAAGTGAATGATATGGAGAGAAATAAAGATGTTTAGGAGATAAAAGCTACAAGGCTCAGAAAAAATGTAAAAGGGGCAAAGGGAGTTATCTAGATTCCTATCTTATTATATAGTCAGAAGTACTACTCATTGAGTAGGTAACATTGGAAGGAGGTAGTTTTGTTTGGAGAAATGAAACTTCATATTTTTGAGGTTCCTTTGAAAGCTACAAGAAGAAAGGTCATATAGGCAGTGGCTATACAGGTATGTTCCAAATAGACTGGTATGTTGGAACTGAAAAAGATAAGTGTTTCTATTTTCTCGTACAGTGGAAGATAAGGTCAGGAATAGGCAGAAAATGAAGCTGGAGTTTGTCAAGAGTAAAAAAAAAATTTTAATTAAGTAGTTGAATGAATGAATTGCCGAGAGAAATAGAATAAAGTTGACAGGCATTGTGGAGTTAAGTATCATGCATTTATGGTGGAATTTGATTTCACCAGACTTTGTCTCTGCCGGAATAGAGACAAAATATAGTTGGGTTCATCTATAGCCAGGGATTTGTCATACAAATGTAGTTTTTAAAAATGAGAAACAGGGTGCCTGGGGGCTCAGTCAGTTCAGCATCTGCTTTTGGCTAGGAGTCATGATTCTGGGGTCCTAGGATCGAGACCCACGTCAGGCTCCTTGCTCAGCGGGGAACTGGCTTCTCCCTCTCCCTCTGCTGCTGCCCCTGGTTGTGTTCTCTTTCTGTCAAAAAAAAAAATTAAGATCTTTTAAAAAATGAGAAATAAGGGCATTTGGCATATTTGCAAGAGTACGACTGAAATTATTAACCATGAAATTTAATTTGGATAAGGAGAAAAATGAAGAAGAAACCTGAAATATTGGAAAAAATATAGTTACAAATGTTTTCTCATAATGCTGAGAAAGAGATAAACTGGCAGTAGTAGAATAAATAAGGTGAAAGAGAGCAAAATGGCATACTTAATTTAGAGATTATGAGTATATAGTAGGTATGGGTGATGATAGGGTTTAAAGTGTGATTGTGGGAGGGAGAAACTGAAGAAAATAAAAGAACTTCATAGAAAAACCAGATTATTGGAGGGTGAGATATTGACGCAGCTTTGAAATTATTCAAGACGAGAATAAGAATTGTATTTAAGGTGCTTACATTTTTCCTAAATACAGAGGAAGAATCAGGTTGGAAATTATCAGCAACTAAGAGAGAAACATGGTAGTAGAAGCTTGATTTTCAAAGGTGCAAGAATGAGTAAGAGGGTGTTTTGAATGACTTGTGCCCCTCCCATCACTAGTTCATATGTTGAAGCCCTAATTCCTAGTACCTCAAAATGTAACTGTATCTGGACATAAGGATTTTAAAGAGGCAATTAAGGTTAAATGTGGTCATTAGAGTGGGTCCTAGTTCAATATGACTGGTGTCATAAGAAGCAGCAATTGGGTCACTGATGCCCATAGTGGAAGATGGTATGAAGATCCAGGGAAAAGGCAGCTATCAATTCGACAAGGAGAGTGGCCTCAGAAGAAACAACTCTGCTGACACCTTGATCTGGGACTTGAAGCCTCCAGAACCATAATATAAATTTCTGTTCTTCAAGTTGCTGTCTGTGATACTTTGTTATGTCAGCAAACGAATGCAGAGGAATTCAAGGAAGATGGCTACGAAGCAGCGGTAGACAGCTACCAACTCCTATTCTTGGCCCTGGGGTTCATGGAGTATCATAAAAGAAAATTACACCCATTTAAAAGAACTACAGAGAAAATTAGTCCACAATAGGGGGAATTACCCTCAATATGGGTATCTTTCTGTTTCTAACAACCAGAACCCAATTCCAAGAAAGAAAGTAATCCAAAAAAAAAAAAAAATCAAACTCTGTTAGCATCTGAGGTCAGGATATAAGCTATGTGCATCAAGTACATCAACACTTCTAATAAGCACTCCTAAGCACAAACTAAGTAGTTTAATGAAGTGCACTCTATAGATCAATCCAGATTTAGATAGCCAGTTTAGAGAGCAACTGCTCTAGCACAGAACAGACAGAAAACCCACAGTCTCTAGCTCTCACATGTTTTCTATTTTCACACTGATCAAAATATGGGATACATTTAAAACACACACAAAAAAGTTATCATTCTCAATAAGAATAATTGGATAGGGAAATAAAAAATGAATGCAGACACACTAAATGACCTGTGGAAAGACCAATTTTCTTGTGAAAAAGTTGAGAAGTCTTAGACGCCAAGCTAAGTAGACATGGGGAAAAAATGAGATAAATACCCAATTACAACTATTTTTAAAAAGAAGTATGAGAAAGTTAAGATATCATAATTGTTTCCTTAACAAGTGTGCCCAAGATTGAAGATGATTTAACAGAATGTGTTAAGATTTCGTAAAGGAGACTGAACTGACTTCTCAAGAAGAAGACAAGATGAAGAAACTGTTTAGTCTGTCTCTGAAAGCACAGAAAAGAGTAACTGGAGCAACTGGGGAACTTAGTCTTCATGAATGGGTCAATTTCTTTAGATGTGAATATATTTGAAAAAGAACATTAGATCAGATAAGAATACTTCAGAAACCATTTAGTAATGTCAAAGGATCAAAGTATTGTACCTAGGCAAGCAGTTCTGTCCTGTGTAAAGGTTCAGGGAAGGTGAAAAAAAATGCAGGAAAGATTAAATCCATGAAGAAGGAGAAGGAGAAGGAGAAGAAGAAGAAGAAGAAGAAGAAGAAGAAAGGAGAAAGAAGAAGGAGAAGGAAGAAGGAAGAAGAAATAAGGAAGAAGGAAGAAGGAAGAAGAAAGAAGGAAGGAGAAAGAAGAAAGGAGAAAGGAGAAAGAAGAAGGAGAAGGAGAAGAAGAAGAAGAAGAAGAAGAAGAAGGAGGAGGAGAAGGAGAAGAAGAAGGGGAGGAGGAGGAAGGAAAAGAAGAAAGAAAGAAAAGAAAAGAAAGAAAAAAAAATAAAAGAAAGAAAAAAAAATCATTTGTCAAAGCCTATTATAAAAATCTAGCTCCCAAGCAAAAATGCCACAATCAGGAGGAAGGTAGTGACAAAGTGTTTCATTTTGTTTCATGTTGTTTGTTTAAATTAAGAGATTATTTGGAGAGACCTCCTAGTACTTGGCTTTTGAAGAAATTAAGGCAGAATATAGACAAGTATGCTCAGGGAATAAATACCTAAACTTAAAACAAAAACAAACAAACAAAAAAAAGGAATTAAAAAAAAATCTACCAGCAAAATATTGTTCTTCCTATCAGAAACAGAAAAGAAATTTGGGTAATGAAAAAGTAGTTTGGATTTTTTTTTCATAAATTAAAATTCTGGGAGGATTGGAGTAAATCAGGGGAAAATTAAAGACTTAAGGAACCCTTGATTTAAAAGTATAAGAGGTGGAAAGTGCTCTTCTCTTGTCTTTCAAATAACTAATAAAAGATATTAGGGCTTAGAAAATTAAAATTCTGAAAGGGAACACAACATGTGGAGCAGCAAAAAAAAAAAGTATTTTTTCATCCCCTGAGGCACTGAACATGTACATTTAGAAATGTCAATAACAGCACCTTAAATTCAGAAATCTATTGACAATGGCCCTCTTGCTAATTGACAAGGGCCTTCTTGCCCTCTAGTGAGAATTCAAATTCAAAGAAATATTATACATTAGGCTGACAATTTAACCTTTGTTGGATTGACTATTTCAACTTTTGAAGACTTGCTACCCATCTTGCTCCACCAGAAAATTTGAGAGCCCAGATAAATCCAATTATACTATGTAAAAGGGCCATTGGCAGCATGACTTACACCTAACTATTACGTTTTCAGATAGAAATCAGAATATAAAAATGACTTTCCACTCATAATTGAGCAATTAAATTGCAAAGATGTTAAACCCTGAATTCATGCCCACTGATTAACCCTTTTAGCCACAGAGACCTTGTTGTATACTAATAATAATAGCTTTAGCCCGAGGCTTCTCCCATTCCTAAAGGGAATTAATCTCATCTCAACCGGTTGAGTTTTTCACTGTTACAAATTTCCCATGGATCAATAAGAAATAAAAACAGTTCTGTGTCACCTTCCCATTCCAGAGCTGGGTGTACTGTGAGCTCTTTCTGGTACCAGAGCTTCTACCTTCACTTGTGAAGAGGGCACATCACATTTGTAGCAGCCAACTCTATAATGACATTAATTGCCTTGATGCCACACATAACCAAACTTAACGCTTTTGTCTGTATTTTTTCAACACAAATGGGATTCCCAATATTTTGCTCTGTGCTATAGTGACTACCACTGCTACCTTCTGAGAGGGCTTTCTCCTGGTATTTTCACTATATAATATAAATTATATATATAATTAGTATTATTACATGTGTTATATATAATTATATATATTATATATATATAATTTATATAATTTATATTATTACATGTATATATTTCCAACAGAAAAAGAAAAAGGAAAAAAGAAAAGGAATGGACATCTTTTGGGATATGTTTCTCTAGTCTTTGAACATTCACTGGTATTCCAACATGGATTATGTAAAATAAATACTCAATATTAAAGTACTTTTATAACCTCAGAAAGATGAGGAAATGTATGTAGAATCAATCAATTTATAAAAGGACAAGAAAGCTGTATATTGTATAGCCCTCAGTGAAGAAGAAAGAACTTAAAGGAGACATATGGTGGTGTTAAGAGAAGCTCTGAGAATAATATACCTATGTCACAATTTTTCTTGGTAGCTAGGTTCACTCTTTAAATTTTGGGGTGTCTTGCAACATTTAGATAACCCCTAACAAGTCAGACTGAAGAGAATAGTCTCCTGACATGAATAAGCCAATCCCACACTAGTGTTAAAATTATGTACATTGATATCTTATTTAGTACCTGTTACCAGAATTGAGCATCCAATTCCTGGCATTTTTTTCTGATATCCAAAGTTAGCACATGTCGTTTCTGCAGGCAAGTTCAACAACGAAACATCAAGTAACGTAATTGCTGCATAAACTGCTAGAAGATTCAATTAAGAATCTTATACACAAAAACAGGGGCACCTGGGTGGCTCAGTCGTTAAGCGTCTGCCTTCTGCTCAGGTCATGATCCCAGGGTCCTGGGTTCAAGCCCCACATGAGGCTCCCTGCTAGGTGGGAAGCCTACTTCTCCTTCTCCCATTCCCTCTGTTTGTGTTTCCTCTCTGTGTTTCTCTCTGTCAAATAAATAAAAATCTTTAAAAACAAACAAAAAAAAAAAAGGAATCTTATACACAAAAACAAATAAAAGGGGAAAAAACCTCTCCCACTCAACCACCAGCCTCTCCTCACAATTCTGTTCCCCTTCCCTATTGTTATCTTATGAGCAAAATTTCTATATCTGAAAATCAAAGCAAGCTTAAATTAAATTATGTACATGCAACTAAATGCTAGCCTTTCACTTCCCATGACTTCCATATTTAATGCATTTTTCCTTTTTTAACAAATGGCTTACATTTGTGTTAAATGACTAAAATTGAGTTCTCATTATAAATCACTTGATGGAGGTTATATGTATGCACATGTGTTTAATTTATTGCATAGAGTAGCACTGGGTATGTGGAATAATGTATTCTGGTCAACATAAGGCTTTTAAAAGTCACTGGCTCTAGAGTAAATGTTTAATAATTTTGTCTATATGACAAATAACTTTGACTAGTATCAATAAATGTTATAAATATCTACTCATGAGCTGGTCTTTAAATCTGCTTTACCATTCCAAATTGTCCAGATATGCAAACACTTTCTTATTTGGAAAAAAATGGAATACAATACTGGGTAACTATCAAGCTGCCTATGATGTAGCCAAGAAATACAAATAGTTCCACTTACCAAGGCTTCTCATGAGTATTTTAAAGACCACAATTTTCTGACTTCTAATTCTGGATTTCTGGCATAAAAATAAGATATCTTTGGAATGGGGGAGGTTTATAATCTATCCACAAGACTATTGCCAGAAAAAAAAAAAAAGCATATTTAATTTCATTTAACATTCAGAGTAACATTGCTTTATGAGAAATTTAGTCTTATTGAAATTATATGGCAA
Organism: Enhydra lutris kenyoni; assembly: GCF_002288905.1. Taxonomy (NCBI): domain Eukaryota; kingdom Metazoa; phylum Chordata; class Mammalia; order Carnivora; family Mustelidae; genus Enhydra; species Enhydra lutris. The sequence continues at coordinate 19,411,845 of NW_019154105.1, read as the reverse complement.
TATTTTGTTGAGTTTGAATCCTGTAGGAAGAGATCATTCCACTGTACATTTGTCTAATTGAATATTTTCCACTGACAGTCAAACTAAGATTATATTATTTGGCCAACAGCCAGATGTAGACTTTTGAAGTATGGCATCATGTTCAGAACACTCCAAGATTACAGTAAACTTAGGAGGCCAAGTCTTGCAAGACTGACATAGGCTCGAGAAATCCACTGTTGAAACTTAATGATCTATAGTAACATCTACTATGTTCTCAAAATATGAACTATATGACTCTGAACAAAGCTGTTTGCTGTATCAAGTGATCATCATTAGAAGTACATTTCAATAATTGAAGGAAAGTCTGAATTTTTCTCTAGAAGCATATTCCTGAATCACAAAAACATATACATACTCACCCTACATATACATAATTGGTGGAGCATTACATGTGGTGATGTCAAAATGTGTGTGTGTGTGTGATCCATAATATTTTTAAAGTATGCATTATATAATCTATACGTATATTATATATTTATTATATATTTATATAATGGCATGTATATGCATAGATAATTCTGGAAAGCTACACTAGAAATCATTATATAAAAAATATTTTGGGAAATGTGACTGGAGAATTGAGGATTTAAGAGAAAAATCTTTATTTTTTTATCATAGGCCTCTCTGAACTATTAATTTTATTTTGAGCAGCATTTACAATCTTGTAATTTTAAAGGCTAGTTATAAATATTTATGTACGAGATTAAAGAAAAGATGCTAGTAATCTTGACTTCAGATAAATATGCAATTAATTTTCTAAAAAATCAAGAAAAATTAATTCCCAAGAGGAATCTTCACCATATTTACAGATTTAAATGTGCTAAACAAGAAATTCAGAAATTCAGTCTGATTTTTTATGTTATATAGGCCCTTAATATAAATGTAGCTTTTATATAAAACTTTAACTTTTATAGGCTATTTAACTCACACAAATATTTAGACACCCTGATGACAATGTTCTCCTCTTAGCTAATTTAGCCATATTTTCTAACAATGAAGTGTTCTCTAATGTCATCCATTGCAGAGGATTCACAAATGAATTAATGACAATCAGTAGTGTCTCCAAAATAAAGTTATTTTAAGTCATCTAAGGACTGTTCCCATAAGAATTTGGCTCAAAGGGGGTAAATATGGGCTGAGTTGGGCTATAACTGGTGAATTACAGGGATCTCAAATACTTTAATAAAACATCCTGAAGTGTAGACTTCCTCTAGAAGTCAAAGGGGTGTGCCTCTATTTCATGGAATATGCTCTTTGCTTTAAGAGATCTGTGAAGGACAAAGAAATTATTTCCCATCATATAATCTGTGAAGAGATGTTCCAAAGTGCAGTGACAAAAATTGGAGTGATATCTCATGAAGACAAGAAAACAGTCTCCATTATGATCCTTTGTACCTGGAAACTCACCCTTTTGGTAGACTCCAAAAATCATAAAGAAATTTCAGAGAATTCATTCAATAAATATTGATGATTTATTTATCCTTTTGGTCTTGCACTTAAAATCTGCCAAGCAAGTAACAGTGGCTCATATTTGTGAATTAAAAATTTCCAAATGGCAGGAAATCAGAAAAATCTTAATCTGTTCACATCTTAGTTTTGCATAATATAACTCAATAATTGGCAATTACAGACAAAAAAGAAACTCTACAAAATTGGGGAAAGGGATATGGTAAGCATAATACACACAAAGATGTCATAATATCTTAATCCCTTGAAACTACGAATATGTTACCTAACATAGCAAGAAGGACTTTGCTATGCTAAGTTAAGGATCTTGAAAAGGAGAGAATATCCTGATTTATCCAGGTAGACCCAATGGAAACACAAGAGTCCTTATAACAGGGAGGCAGGAGGACCAGAGTTTTGAAAGGAAATGTGAGGATGGAATCATAGATGAAAGTGATATGGTCACAAGCCAAGGAATGTAGATAGCTTCCAGAAGCTCAAAAAAGCAAGGAATATATTTTCCTCTAAAGTCTCTGGAGAGAATTCAGTTCTGCAGACACTTTTGTTTTAGCCCCAAAAGACCCATTTTGGACTCTGACCATCAGAACTATAAGATAATAAACTTGTTATTTTAAGTCACTAAATTTATGGTAATTTGCTATAACAGAAAAAAAAAAAAAAAACCCTAATACAAAGAATAACAGCTTCTGTCAGCCATCACCTTGTTTCTTCTCAGAACCATCTTACGGTCTACCCTATCTCATGCTCTTTTTCCTCCAGCTTGTAAAAAAAAAAAAAAAAAATGTAGCCAGGGGTACCTGGGTGGCTCAGTTGGAATGTCAGACTCTTGGTTTTGGCTTAGGTCATAATCTCAAGGATCTGAGATCAAGCCCTATGCTGTGCTCTGTGCCCAATGAGGAGTCTGTTGAGATTCTTTCCTTCTCCCTCTGCCCCTTCACCCACTTATGCGCTCCTTCTCTCTCAAATAAATAATTTAAATAAATAAATAAATAAAAATTAAAATAACATAGCCAAAGGAAGGTTGGTGGGTGGGTGACTAGAGAGGGGGAGGAAGGAAGGAACTGAAGGACTCCACTCTCTGATTCAGGAGAGTTCCACCTGGGGCTTCCCTGTCTGTGATGCCAAATCCTGCTGGATGGTTCATCCCTAATTATTTAAAATTAAAAGTAATAATTCAAATAGCCTAGAAAGATTAATATTTTGGAACCAGGTATTTTAAGGCATTTATAGATTTCTTTTAGTACTAGTTTACTGGCTATCTTTTAATTGTATATAAAATTATTTAACACATTTTTAAATATTTAACACACATTTAAATTTTTATAATTTTATAATTTTTATATATATATATACATATTTTTATATATACATGTATACTATAAAAAATTATAATTCCAAACCTAGATTCTTGTGCTACCCAATATTGGAATCTTATAACTTGTCAGTAGTTCTCAGTTCACGTTTTAGCTTAAAATTCCAACTGCCCCTCCCAGTTGGAGCTGAGCATTCATAATCCAGTGCATCCCATCCCCTTTCCGCTTTAATGCCACCTTTTAACGGACCACATCCTGCTCAAATTTGACTTGGCAACACTTTCAGGCTGCTAGTCCATTGAACATTATCTCCAGCTTTCATTCTGTTGGTCCATTAAGGCAACTGGTCTTAAAAGCTATGACACATGCAATTTAAAAAAAAAAAAAAAAAAAGAGATATTTTTCATATTGTATAAGCTGTTAATAAAAGTCTAGAGCAAAATACCCATCAATCTCACAAAATTATAATAAAGTGTTGCAAATGTGCCACTAAGTGTTTCTTGATAATCTTAATACGGGGCTATTAAATATGTATTTTAATAGACATTTTAATAGGAAATAATGAAGAGCAACACCAACAAAAATAAAAGAGTAGCAAGTCTGCAGATGTAAATGAGTTCTCCAAGTCCTACGTTTTTCAATGCAGTTTGCTTGCCCTGATTTTTTAAATATTAAAAAATTCCTTAGAAATATCAATAGTTTTTGAATTTTTATTCTAAATGTTTACAAAATTTTTAAAAAATGAAATATTTTACCAATAATATTAATGAAATATTTCTACCAGATTTTTCTACCATAAAAAAAGCACTTTTAGAAAATTAACATAGGGGTGCCTGGATGGTGCAGTAGGTTGTGACTGACTCTTGGTTTCAGATCAGGTCATGATCTAAGGGTCATTAGATTGAACCTCATGCTGGGCTCCTTGCCCAATGCAAAGTCTGCTTCAGATTCTCTCTCCCACTCCCCTCTGCTCCTCATGCTCATACTCTCTCTCTCTCTCAAATAAATAAATCCTAAAAAGAGTTAATATTATTTTCTTTTTCTATTCACAAATGACTAATAATCTGCCCAGATATGAAATAAAATTCTATGTTATCTTCATAGTATGGAGGAATGCATTACTCACAGCCTAAATACATCATCAATGCCTTTTCCACTTCCTCTCAAAGTGAACTGGGATTCACAGTAGTATACTCTCACAAACTATTTTTTTCTAACATAAGCCCATACAAACATATTACTTGCAGGCAAAAATTAAAGTAACGTTGCGCTGTATTCAACTTGAGTCCAGTTTGGCGGGGGGAACCTCCGAACAAACAGTACTGCACAATTTGCATAGTGCTTTTGGAAAAGCAGCAGGATGTCCAAGTATGATTGAGATTAGTCCCCTAAATCACAAAATTACATCAACTCCAGGAGTTATGGTTACTTTCATCAGAAAGGTGAAAGTTGCCTGCTCACTCATATTACTTTCAGCAATATGCCAGAGCTTGTTGGCCATATGTTTCAAGTTGTAAGATGTCCTGTTAGAGTTATGGATGCAGTTTTGCACTCAGGAAAATGACAGATTTCTCTCCCTTGAAGACATTAACTTTATTCCACTTTGTTCTAACACTGTGTGCAGACAATGAGAATGATATAGTAGTCCCCTGTTTTCTCAATGAATATAATTCAAGATGAGCCGATTGCTATATTCTCATATGTCTCTTCTCTGACCTTATGAATTCCAACTTACTCTCAGCCTTGATTCCCACAGTGTTGTCTCACTTATGTCATGCTCTTATTCATTTCTTGTTCGTTCAGTATTAATGAATTATTACTCATTCAATAATAGAAAGTATTATTTATAATTATTGAGGGTAGCCATAGTAGAGTTAATACACAAATATATATTAAATGAAAACTTAGAGAACTAAAAAACTCAATTTATAACTGTTTTCATATAGAACAGTTCACACTGATAATGAAATTTCAAAATATGCCAACTGTTTAATACCATAACTTGCATTTATATATTAGTCCAGAGAGGCCTCTTTTTTTCCATCCTAAATTTTTTGTTTAATCCAAATGTATCTATCCATTAACTTACATTTTAGGTCTTTAACTATTTATTCTTTTTTTTCTTAATTTAATTTTATTTTTTCAGTGGTTCCAAGATTCATTGTTTATGTACCACACCCAGTGCGCCAGGCAATACATGCCCTCCTTAATACCCACCACCAGGCAAACATGCACGTAAAAATTTCTTAGCCCTCGGATCATGCCAGCTCCCCAATATTTCTATTCTATTTAAACATTTTTTTCACTATCTTACAAGTATTCCTCCTTTGATTCACATCAATTAACAAATAACTTTCTGTTTATTTTTTTACTAAACTCTAAAACAAAGATCTGTCTCTTTTTCTTTTTTCTCCCATCTTTATTCAGGTATAACTGACAAATGAAAATTCTATATATTAAAAGCGTACAACATAATGTTTTGATATACTCTATTTCTTTTTCTTAAGTCATTCCTTTATATTTATCAGTGCTTGTTTTATCCACTTAAAATCATAAATAGCAGAAGACCCCAATCATATGTTGATTTTCCCCAGAGAGTCCTATGTTTTAGCAGATACTTTATAAAGGGAGTATGATTATGGTGAAAAGCTACCTTTTGAAGAAATATTGAGTCATCATGGAATTTCAGTTCATTTATTCAACAAGTACTGAGCACCTGCTAGGTGTCAGGTATTGTTCCAACCATAGTAAATATGGCAGAGAAGATGCATGCCATCACAGAGCTTACATTCTGACATTCTAGTTGTAGAAGACAGACAATAAACATAAAATGGATTACATAAAATCACAATGCAAAAAAAAACAGTTCAGATACAAGACATGTTTGAAAAACATAAAACAAGATGCTGTGTTAGAAAGTGAATGGGGATGGGACACTACACTAGTCTATGTATGAAAAGAGACTTTCTGAGAAGATGACCTCTAAGCTGAAGCCCGAATGATAAAAAGATGCACATGAGCATTCAGGTAGCCAGAAAACTAATGTAAAGAAGCTAAGGCAGATGGTAAAGCTTTTAAAACAGCAACCAGATACAAAATCAATATACAAATATCTGTCGCATTTCTATATACTAACAGGAAGCAGCAGAAGGAGAAATTAAGAAAACACTCCTTTTATAGTTTCATCAAAAAAACAAACTACCTAAGAATAAATTTAACCAAGGCGGTGAAAGACCTGTACTCTGAAAACTATAAACCATTGATGAAAGAAACTGAAGGTGACACAAACAAATAGAAAGATCGTCCATGCTCATGGATTGGAAGAACTAAAATTGTTAAAATGTCCATACTACCAAATGAAATCTATAGATTCAGTGAAATCCCTATCAAAATTCCAATGGCATTTTTCACAGAAATTGGAACAAATAATTCTAAAATCTGTATGGAACTACAAAAGTCCCAAAATAAAGCCATCGTGAAAAGGAAGAACCAACCTGGAGGAATCACGCACCCTGACTTCAAGCTACGTAGTGATCAAAATAGTATGGTGTTGTCATAAAAACAGATGCATAGATCAATGGAACAACATAGAGAACCCAGAAGTAAATCCATGCATCTATGGTCCATTAGTTTATGACAAAAAAGCCAAGAAAATATAATGGGAAAAGGACAGTGTGGTGTTGGGAAAACTGGACAGCCACAGGCAAAAGAAAATGAAACTGGACCATCATCTTACACCATACACAAAAATTAACTCAAAATGGAATAAAGACTTGAAAGTGAGACCTTCAACTATAAAAAATTTTAGAAGAAAACACAAGCAAAACTCCTTAACATCAGTCTTGGTAATGATTTTTTGGATTTGATGCAAAAAGCAAGGGTAACAAAGGTAAAACAATTGGAACTACATCAAACTATAAAGCTTCTGCACAGCAAAAGAAAACGTCTGCAGAATGAAAAGGCAATCTACCCAATAGGAGAAAATATGCAAGTCATATATCTGATAAGATGTTGATATCCAAAATATTTAAAATTCATTTAACTCAGTAACAAAAAATATCCAAATAAAAAATGGGCAGAGGATCTGAATAGATATTTTTCCAAAGAAAACATACAGATGACCAACAGGTACATGAAAAGGTGTTCAACATCACCAATTACCAGGAATTGCAAATCAAAATCACAGTGAGATATCACCTCATAATCATTAAATGGCTATTAGAAAATACAAAAAGTAAGACAGGTTGGCAAAGTTATAGAGAAAAGAGAACCCTTGTGAACTACTGGTGGGAATGAAACTTGGTGCACCCATTATGGGAAACAGTACGGAGGTTGCTCAAAAAATAAAAAATGGAACTACCATATCATCCTGCTATTCCACTTGTGAATATTTATCTGAAAAAAATGAAAACACTAACTCAAAAATATATTTGCTTCCATGTTCACTGCAGCATTAGTTACAATAATCAAAATATGGAAACAACTTAGGTGTCCATTGATGGACAAATGGATTAAGAAAAATGTGGAATATTATTTGGATTATTTTATTACCATCAAAAAAGAATGAAATCTTGCCATTCATGACAACATGGATAAACCCTGAGGGCATTATACTAATGAAACAACTCCAAGAGAGAAGGACAAATACCACATGATCTCACCTGTATGTAGACTTTTTAAAAAGTGTTTTTGATTAAAAAAAAAAAAAAAAAGCTCACTGAACCAAAGAACAGATTGGTGGTTGCCAGAGTTCAGTGCGGGGAGGAATTTAGGAGAAATGGGTGAAGGGCAACAAAAAGTATGAACTTCTGGTTATAAAATAAGTAAGTCATGGGGAGATGTCTTGTTCAAGTTATAGATGCAGTTTTGCACTCAGGAAAATGACAGATTTCTCTCCTTTGGAGACCTTAACTTTGAGGAGGTAATGTACAACATGGTAACTATAGTTAGTAACACTGTATTGCGCAATGAGAAGTTGTAAAGATAGTGGATCTTAAAAGTTATCATCACAAGATAAAAAAGCTAGTAATAATGCATTGCCACAGATTTTTCTAGACTTATTGTGGTGATTGTTTCACAACATAAATAAATATCAAATCATTATGTCGTACACTGAAACTAATGTAATGTTATATGTCAATTACAGCTCAATAAAAACTAAATACATAAATAAAATAAAACAGCTATTCCAGCAGCAAAGGAGGCAGGGGAAGAGTGACAAAGCAGTCTGACTGGAAGGGGAAGTATGCAGGGATCCTTACAAGACTTATAGTCTCATGGTAAACAGGTTTATTCTATACTCAATAAGAAGCCTTTAATTAAGTGGGGTGACTTGTTTGATTGTTTTAAAAGATCACTCTGGAAAATGAAATATACGCTGGCAGGATTGAAAAGAGCAACCCAATTAAGAGGTTATTATAACAACCAAAAAGTTTAGTTACAAATGAGATTGAAAAAAGAGGGGTGCAAACTATACTTCATTGCAACTCTCTCCCAAACTATATCCTCAGCACCAGACTATATCACTTTTCTACCTTGGCAGACCTTCATTGATTAACATTTATCACTAATTCTTCCACATCCCAAATGAACTCTTTTTGGTCGGTTTATATATATCCATTTCCTTCCCAGCGAAACAGAGCAGAATACTTCTACATTAATTGTATTTTTAAACTACAACATCCTACTTTTCTCTAATGTAAGCATTTTTTCCTTTCTGTGGCTATATGAAATCAGTTTATAACAGCAAATCATAGGTAAAGAGCAATTAAAGAGAGAAAGTCCTGCTCTGTCTCAGCCTGCAAGTGTGCAACTGCTACCACATCCACACACATTTTAGAGCTATTTTGAGACCTAATTTCATCGATTTTTATCTGTACATTCATGTTTTTTTCTAAGTAAACTGTTAAAACCCTGACTCTGCCTATTAAGCAAATGTTAGGTCATTATTAAACAGTGTTTCATAAAGAAGAATATTTTCTTAGAAATTTGTGGTTTTGGAAAGAAATGGGCCTGAAAACAAGATGGGGGGAAAAGTAGCTTTTTTTCATCTAGCGGTCAACGTAAAGATAATTGTTTTTATTTAATGCCATGACATCAGTATGCCTTTAAAAGAGGATTATTAATTTATAGTTTTGAGGAGAAGGGAATTGATTGCTCATATTGTACACACCACCCATAATTCTGAAAGAATTTTATTTTTTTTCTCAACAATTTAATTTTCTTCTGAGGTTAGCTTTTTTTCTCTGAACTTACTGTCTTAAGGAAGATTGATTAATCAAGTATTTGATCTTGAAACTAGTGTGAAGTATCCAACTTTCATTCAAATCTTCCAATCTCATAGGACAAGGCTGGGCAAAGGGACACGCCTGTATAATATACAAGCCTGTATAATACCTAAAGCCAAGACCCTCCCTCACAGTCACAGTGATGACTAAAGCAGAGGAAATTTCACATTCCTGTTAGGAGTGAAACTGAGCAGAGTGGTGTATTTGGGAACTAGGGACAAACTAACAGGAAAGGCCTTTGTAGTGAAGGAAAATGCAACTGGATTTAGTTACAAATCTCTAAGGAAGGCCAGGAGTTTAGGGGTGGAGGTCATTTCTAAGGAGCAGTAATAAGTTATATAGCAAGATATCCATGGCCTCCTTCCTACTGCTGCAATAAAGAATTTCTTTCAGCTAAAATTCAAGCAAGAATGAAGTATATTTGACCTTGTCTGAGACCCATCATCACCTTATTTTACCTGTCGGATACTCAGAACTCAACTTCTTTCATCCAGCCTTCCTAGAGTGTTGACAGATGGGGAGGAGAGATAACCCCCATTCTTAAGTTCAACAGTCACGGCAGATCTGGAGGGAAAAAGGACAGCAGCAGCCACAGGAATGTGGCAAGCACACCAAATTAAGAGCTAGTATCTGCCTTCGTCTCTGCCATGAGTTTTAATAAAGAAACGAAAATAAGGGGTTTATTCATCCACCAGGGTTGGTCTTATATGCTAATTCTTCTGAAAGATAAGAAAGAAAATTTATAGTAATAGACTAGTTTTCTTAATATGCCTTATTTAGAAGGAATTCTAGAATATGCCTGGGATTTGACTCTGCTTTTAATTCATTCCTAAGTTGAGGGAAAGAGAAACAAATGCTTCAACAATTTTTCCTTTTGTCTGGTTGATGTTGGTGGGAAAGGAGCCTTATAAACGTCTATGGCAAATTAGCTGCTGACATGATGGTGACTGAAGCTGGTCTTGTGTTACAGCAATACAAAATAAGTTTTTAAAATTACAAAGCCAATATTTATTCATGGTTAGATGTAATACAAAGGTGCATATAATGTTAAATAAACATTCTCTATCTTCCCTATTTCCTTCACATGACCTCTAGTTACATAACCCAATGGTAGCCATTAAGAATACTCCCTAGTGTGTTCTTCCAGAATTTTGCTATACATGGTCAATATATATAGGATATTGCTTTTATGAGCACTGGGTGTTGGACATCACACCAAAAAATAATGATGTACTATATGTTGGCTAATTGAATTTAAATTAAAAAAAAATTAAAGAATGAAATTAAAAACAATACTTTTGATGAAGTTCTAGAATATAGGTGGGGTTCGGTGGGGTAAGGTCCAGAGCCAATGACCAAGAAAGAATTCCTGAGACATCTTTGATGCAAAATGGTGGTTTATTAAAGCATGGGGACCCGTGGGCAGGAAGAGCTGCTGCCCTGGGGTTGTGAGAGGTGGCAGGTTATGTACCCAGAGTTGGGGGGAGATAAGGAAAAGGGAGGTTTCAATAGAACTTTCATATGCTAAGGAGGGCCTACAAAGATACCAGATACCAGAGGTCGTTTTGCCCTCTAGCAAGATATTAACATAAAGATGGGTGGGAGATTCCTAAAGAATGTCACATATGTCCCACCCAGGAGTGGGGCTGGGGGAAAGTTGGAGGGTGTCAGCTTTTGCTTTGTCCTCAGCCAGCCTTCTGTTCCCTCATCACTTTGAACTCATTTATTCATTAATAACATTTAGAAGCATAAATGCTCAATGCTTCTATTAAACTAAGTTACCAAAATAAAGGCTGCTTTTATATATGGCTGCATCAAAAGGCAATGCTAGAAATTCACAAATTTATTGAAAGAGAGGTGTTTCTAATATCCAAAACTATCTGTAAATTTTTAAGTTAGTAAATAAAGGAAAAAAATAAAAGAAATTTGAACTTTTATCCCAGAAAATAACAAAGAAGAAAACACAAAATCCAAACCCTCACCCAAAATATGTCCAAATATTTGCAAATGTGGAAGTAAGTACCATTGTGAAATTTTTAAGAGGAATATATTTTGACTAGGATTGAAAAACAGTTAAATAGAGATACTGGCTAAATGAAGTGAGGAAAAACTAATGACTGCATTGGTTAGATTCTCTTAGTCCATAAGTTACTCTCCAGAAATTTAAGTGTTTTGACAGGAGCATAAACTCGGCATCCTGCAGCTGGAACATAGTCCCAGGAGTGAAATTTACACACAGAATTTCTGGCTCACCATCAAGAAAACTTTTATCCAAATAAATCAAAAAAATTATAGCGCTGGAAGGGACAATAGAATTCCCAAAAGAGATATAGTCCATTCCCCTACATTGAGACATTCCATACTTTCCAAAAGCATTTACCTTCCTTGCTTTTAAAAATCACCAGCATCAGTAATTCTCCCATATCTTTGTATGATGCAGCCTATAACCTCACACCCTTATGGCTAGAATCGTATGGCTTTCTGGAAGTCTAAATCCAAATTATTACAGCTACAATTCAGTTGATTCATCCTCTGTTCTTAATGAAAGAGAACTGAACAAAACCTCTCAGTTCATCTAGTCGAAGAAGATTATTAGCATGTGTTGGTCTACAATGTTCTCTAGAGAACAGTGTACCACAGTGCGCCTAAAAGTGTCAGCAATAGCTTTGTAAAAGCATCTGCATTATTTTCATGTGCTGTACACAGCTGGGTGGAAACACATTTTTTATCACTACTCTAGTATCCGTTACATGACAGGAAGCAGGAGAGAGTACATAAAATGAGAGATCTCATCCCTTCCTGAGATCTGTTTACTCTGTGGTAGGGAAGAAGTAAAAGTCATTTTGAAATGTTTGTTGCTGCCCCAGAAGAAATAGGTTTGAGATAAAATAAAACAGCTGAAGAGCCTTCATTCTGAATGGAATGTGGATCTGTTGGTTCCAAAACAAAAATCTTACAGAAGGTCCTTAAGGAGCAGCCAAACAAACCCCAGGAGGAAAAAGGCACAGTAGGATAAATGTGTGTTCTGCTAAAGGAAATACATTGAAAAACGGAGTTGTAAGTGGGATAAAGCCAAGGAGAAAACATAAAGTAAAGTATTCGTGGGTTGATTTCAGGGAATTCAAAGAAATAAACTTTTATGTGAAGTTGTAAATGAGCCATATGAAGGACCATGGAAACGCAGAAAATGATCAAAGACCAAAAAAAAAAAAAAAAAAAAAAGTACATAGGATATTAACCTTGCAGAAACAGCCTGTTTGATTTAAAGAACACACAAAAATGATCCAGAAAGCAAAGGCAGAAAATGAAATGGGGACTACAAAGGGCACTGAGATAGAGAATAAAAGGTTTTACAGATAAATAAAGCAGCAATAAGCCTTTGAGAGCCACAGTTGCCTCTTGAGAAACCAAAAGGCAACTGGGTAATGGAACAGGGAGATAGCATGGGATGAGTTATCCCCCTTTTCTCCATCAGAAAACAGTAGAAAACATGCTGAAAATAGATTCATTTCTTCCAAAAGCAATGAGACACAGAAAAAAAATGGACATTGAGAGTAGTTCAAAAACACGTTAAGAAAATTCTTAAGCCAGTTGAAATTAGAAATCTGAAGGGACTACTAGTAACAGAAGAAGAAATAAATATTTGCATGCGCTGACTAGTTGTGGAAAACTGAATGTATTGTTCTAGTACATTTTTATATGGGCTGACTATTTTTTTCTTACTACTAAACAGTCATTTTTTTTGATACGGTACGAGATGTGTTAGTAGATCAAAATACAATCTCCTTTCTATTTGAAAGACATGGAAATAAAGAAAAGACTGATGAAAACATTTTTTGAAGTAGCCTCATGACATAATTTTACTTCAGATTTAATACAGCTCTGATGTCTTGCACCATAGCAATGGTGTAATCTTGTAACAATCTAGAAAAAAAATTAAATTACCAATATAGCTCTTGTAGAGATATGGAGACATGCTTACCAAATATCTTTCTTAACTACTTGCTAACATTATTTCTATTATGTTGTTTAGAAAATTTCTATAAATATCTGAATACTTTCTGTCCCTTGATGTTCCACTTAAAATTCATTACAAAAGTAAATGTAGTCAACATTTGATGTCGGTATGGTGAGTTATATAGAAGCATATTCCCTTTTCTTCATTGTGCTTCATTCCAATCAAATGCATACAGAGGACCAGAAAGCAGTTATACAGTTAAATCTCAATAACAATCGCAAAAGTAAGAATATGCAGTTTCTAGTCACACTGTTGAGTCCACATCTCTATATCCTCAAATTCTCTGTATCTGGTGGCATCATGTTTTCCTTCTCATTTAGAAGCATTAACTGTCTACTTTGAATCTAATGCTGTGTACAACACTTGCCTGATCCAAGTCATTAAACCCAGGTATGTAAGATTATCTCCATTACTTTTTATCCACCAGAAGCAAGAAGTTTTCAAGTTCTTACCACTTTCTTAGATCAAAATTAATTTGTTGCCTCATTGTTACAACATGTAAGTCCAAGAAGGATTTATTACATGGTATTCTCATATTTTATTTTTTTTATTTTTTTTAAAGATTTTATTTATTTATTTGACAGAGAGAGATCACAAGTAGGCAGAGAGGCAGACAGAGAGAGAGAGAGAGAGGAGGAAGCAGGCTCCCTGCTGAGCACAGAGCCAGATTCGGGGCTCGATCCCAGGACCCTGGGATCATGACCTGAGCTGAAGGCAGAGAGCCACCCAGGCGCCCCGGTATTCTCATATTTTAGACGTATAATGCCATTGTATTCTCTTCATGACAGCATGAGAATACTGCAGATATATACGAGAGTTGACAGAAAACTTGGGAAACTAACTCTAATGTATTCTTCTGAGTGTCACCTCACTATCAATAAAACATTACCCGAACAAGTGGTTTTTCTTTAATAATAAGTTTTACGAGCTGTATAGAAAATGCTTTCGATTGCAGCATAATTGTAATGGAAACACAGATATCAGGACATTAGTCCTTTCATCTCTCAACCATGAATAATTTCACCAAAGCTCAGAAGTGTTGCACTCAAAGAGAAGACCTCTGTTGACCATTCAATCTTAAATTATTTTCCATCACTATGTGCTCTACTAAGGTAATACAGTTTATACAATCTACACTGACTCACAGTGTTGATTTTAAATTGATTCAACTGTATAAGGCATACATTACCATCAAAACAAATATTCCAAAATGGATAGACTGATATAATGCAATACTCTATTGATGTAATTAGCAATATAAACAATTTACCCTGCAATGTCTAGCCATGCAGCTAGTAGATTCTGAAAACATAAACTAATCATCTTCTGCAGTGGACAATGAGCATCTGATTTCTGCCAAATACAGCATTAATTTCAGTGCCAAAGTGACACACAGTGCCAATTCTTTAGTAATCTTTATTTGATAATTAGCTTACTATCAAGAATACAAAATGGCTGAGCTTCTGATTAGTGTCATTCAGACTTCTCTGATTTTACTTTGCCTTTTAATCAACAAGTTTAACTATACCTTGTAAGTCAAATAGCAGAAATGAATTAGGTTTTTTTTTTTTTTAAGATTTTATTTATTCATTTATTTGAGAGAGAGAGAGAGCACAAGCAAGCAGAGAGAGAGAGGAGGAAGCAGGCTCTCCGCTGAGCAGAGAGCCCAATGCAGGGCTCAATCCCAGGACCCTGAGATCATGACCTGAGCTGAAGACAGAGGCTTTAACCCACTGAGCCACCCAGGCGCCCCAGAAATGAATTAGATTTTAAGGTATCTTATTCACATGTCTTTCTAGCCTCAATCAATTTAATAAGATATGACATTAGGCTGACCTTGTCAAATTACTTCAAGCTTAGAGAAATGACTTTTAAAAAACAGGGATTTCTGCTAAAACTAGATTATTTGTTATAACCAAAAATATTTAATATCATGGTGAAATAAAAAACACAATCATGTCTCCTATTATATCATTGAAAAGTATATCAGAAATAATACTATTGGGGAAAAAGGCAATAGAGATTATCTTTTTTTTAAGATTTTATCTATTTATGTGTTAGAGAGAGACCACATGCAAACAAGGGGAGGGACAGAAAGAGGGAGAGGGAGAACATCTCAAGCAGACTCCACAATGAGTGTGGAGCCCCAATTGGGGCTTGATCTCACAATCCTGAGATCATGACCAGAACCAAAGCCAAGAGTCAGACGTTTAATGGACTGAGCCACCCAGGTGTCCCAGAGATTATCTCACTTTTTAATTAAATTTTATTTTCTTTCACTAGTATATAGATTATCCTTAGTTTCTAAAAATACATCTTAACTTGTTATTAATTTAATATCACTGCTACCTTTTGGAATGATTCACCCCCAAACAAGCAAAGCAAAAACGTTACCACAGTAACCTTTTAAAGCCCAAGCGCGCGCGCGCGCGCACACACACACACACACACACACACACACACACACACACAAAAGCTAAGGCACCTTTACAGTGTAAAGCAAATCTAGGATCCAAAATATTACGGGTTCTGCCCAACTGATGTGTTCCCTGTGTTATGAACTATGTTCACCAGATACACTGTGAAGAGGCCAAATAATTATGGATTGAACAGAAGCATATAATTTCTATAAGAGAAATTCTAAAGAGTTCCTGTGATATTTCTAAAATTAAAATCACTCTCAAATGGGAACACCCTCTATTGCCTTTGACATTCCAAAGGCTAAGTTCACTATCTTGCATACTATGCTCAGAATATAAAATTGAAGAATAGAAAAGACCAAATCTGCTTTTTTTAATACCAGAAGGGAAATTATCTTGGAAATTCTGGTTAGATACATCGATTAAAAACAAGGTAAAGGTAGAGAGACACCTAGGCAGTTTAGAAAACAAATACTGAATAGATAAATACATATACAGTTTAAATACACAGAAAGTATCTGGCAATGCTATTTTTTTCCCCAAAGCTTTGTGGTTAAAAGTATTCATTTAACATAAGTCCAACTTTTAAATGCCAAACAAAGAGAGTGACATTGTTTCCAGATGTAGCTTTTAACAGATCATGTCTTGAGTAATTAAGTGCAGTCAGATCTGAAAAGACTAGTAATTGAAGCAGGACAGAATACAATTTATTGCCAAACAATTCCAGACACTAGGAAGAAAGTAGAATTAAAGAATTAAAGCTTCAAACATCAGACTCCATGTTCTTGGAAGTTGATTTTATGCCTTAAAGTAATAACATTAATTTTGTTTTAACACACACACACACACACACACACACACACACACACACACGATAGATAAATAAATAAACAAACAAACAATAATGGTAGTGGACTTTAAGAGATAAGGGAAGCTCCTGAAATTTTATCATTTACCCCACCCCTTGCCATGTGGGCTATCCATTGCTTTAGTGTTACTTTTATTTTGTCTCTCATATATATGGTATTATTTAATGCAGTTAATTGCACACATAATGAAAACTCTTTAGATGTCCACTTTACCCTCCCCCACTTAGTCTAAAGGACAGACAGTTTGACTCCAAACATGAACACCATCAGCTTTTAGCTCTCAGCTCTGATATACTCAAAATAGTTTATGCCCATGTATAAACTGAACCATCAGAAATAGGACCTCAATCCATTAAAACATCAGAAGATTAAGTTCACAGTGAGGCAATGGCTAAATTTCTAAGTGCAGAGCCTGCATCATTGTCAGAGACTCAGGATTATTTAGATGAGCTGATTTACTAACATGGCAGCCAAGAAGATTTGTGTTCTTGGAGGCTGATTTATAGATTGAATTCATTGTGTGCCACAAACTGTAAATAATATCTACTTAGAAACAAAATTTCAAAAAGACCACTTTTAAATATCAAAAAACTATACAAAAGTCCTCAAATGTATTATTTCCTTTCAGGGATGGATGTTAGAGCCCTCGGCAAAATTTGTTTTAGCACATTCTCACTGAAAGGACTAAAATGATGAAAATAGATTTTTCTATTCTTTATAACTGTCATTTCTCATTTTGATGCTTTCTGAAAACACAACTGACCATAATAGAAAATACATATGTATGAGAAAGACTTTTCCACTTTACTATACTCTTAATCTTTACTACATTTTTTATAATTAAATACTAATATCTATCTATAAGCTTCTGGGAAATCTAATCTATCAAAGGTCAATGTATTATTTCTACTTATAGACGTAATCATTTAATTCCAACTGAGTTGAGTCTGTCTTCAATTTTCTTTTGCAATTAAAAGTATTTGGAAAAGGTTAAATTTTAATTTTTCCCTGGTATTTCTAGATGCGAAGATATTCCAGGAGTACTGTGGGCCAAACCCTATGCATTGCTTAAATAAATTTGGAGTTGAGCATTTTTATAGTTGTCTCTTGTATATAAAAGATGAAGAGGTTAATTCAAACTTGTCAACAGAATAGCCATTACCTGCATATTATGATTTGAACATTGTAGGCAAAATGTACATGAGTGGGATAACAAAAATTATCTATTAAAGTACATTTGTCAAAATTGTTAAAGAATTAAATTATTCATTTAGCAAAGCCTTAATTAAAAATGAAACAGCACTGGGTTTTAGCAAGAAATAGGTAGGAGAAATATAATTTGCCCTTTATTTCTAGCATACCTTTGTTTTCATTTAATAGCACTCCTACTCTTTTAAGGGCAACCGTTTTCTGTACCTTACCCTTACAAATGAGTACATGACTTAAGGCTCAGAGAAGAGAATATTCTTTGGGAAGGTTATAGGCTCAAAACAGGTGTATAGCTAATGCAGACCAATCACCATCCTCCTTGAGCCAGTCTACCTAACATATTCAATAAGCTGTGTTTTGTTTTGTTTTGTTTTGTTTCTCCAGATTACCAGCCTGGCAGAATGTAAGTCTTGGGAAATGAGAAAATTTTTATCTCATAATGGCAGTCAAGCATGTTCAACAGGTGAGGAGGAAAATGGAGCCCTAATGCTCTTTGATCCCGAGTCCAGGCATATCAGAATTAAATTAATCACTGGTTTATTTCATTATATGAAACAATAAATGTCTTTTTTTTTCTATTTAGAACTGAGTGATTTTTCTTATAACAAAGGGAATTTTGACATATTAATATTAGAATATGTGACATCTAAATATTAGCACCACACTTTAATTGGACTGTCCAAAGTTCTTTTTTAATTACAAAATCTACTAGGGCCTTCTTTGATATGTTTTTTGGGTGGGATACATTATAAGACTAAAGGAATTTAGGAGTTCATGCACTCCATAATAATTAGTGATTATTTACCAGGAGCCAAGTGAACTACATCAGGACAGTCTCTAGTTTGAAAGACTTTACATTACAGTGAGGAAGATGGACAAAAACAAAAACAAGCAAACAAAAACGCTATTCATTTTGTAAGTTTTATGAATGAAACATGAAAGAGCATGAGGACTGGGTGCTTAATTTAAAGATTTCCCTGAAACATTCATATTAAGGATGAGATAGATTCATCATTTGGAGAGAGGAGGGAAAAATACTCCAGGTAGAAGGAAAGATGCATGCAGAACAGAGAATGGCTTATCCCAGACATGGAGAAAAGTTCAGCTTGATTGGGCCCAGTCACGAAAGAGAACAACAACAGTAAGGGATGACTCTGGAAGGAGAATGAGTATTCACACAACAAACAGGATTTTGTAGATTATCATTATTATTTTGGAATATTTTTATTCCTAGTGCATTGCAAAATATTGAAGATGTTTAAGCATGTAATAACATGATTAGATTTATGTTTAATAAAAATCACTTTAATATTGTACTGATGAATTTTAGTAAGGGTAGAGGTAAATGAGGCCAGTTAGAAAACTGTGACATAACCGAGGTGAAAGATGATAGTTTCTCAGAATAAGGAAATCGTAGTGCTCTGTAGGAAACATCCTGAAGACGAAATTGGTAGACTTGTTGATGGACTGGGATATGAGAAGAGAGGGAAAGGCAAGGGCCTAGATTTCTAACCCATGTAATTATGTGGCTGGTTGTTGGTATTATATATTCACATAGAGAATAATACTCAGTGAGGGAAGGTATTTGGAGGACAGAAGTGTGTAGGAGAAAAACAATGGTTTTTGCCTTGGTAACTCTGAAAAGTCTATACTTACGGTGATTGCTTTTTATGAACCAAGTTAGTTCAAAGTATTTATATTACCATGAGGTAGATCAAAACAAAAACAAATACAAAAAATAAAATAACTATGAGTTTTGTAAGTTTCATGAAAAAATTAAAATGTGAAAAAGAATAAAATGTGTAAGAGAATGGGAAGTGGACAGATATGGCCTAAAGATACCAATTTGAGGACCAAATTGAGAGATTTGGCCTGAAGATATAAATTAGAGCACCACCAGCATGAAGATTATGTTTGAATTTGTTGCACTGAATGAAATCACACTGGAAGAAGGGGAACACGGATCTGAAGAAGGGCACAGAGATTGCAACAAAAAATTGCCTTCTTACACTGACTACAGCTATGCAATCAAATATTCTCAAATTTCTGTTCAATAATTCAGGAAATGCCTGTCAAAAAGTAAAATCTTTTGATAGAGCTTTAGTCATATTCCATTGCATTTTCATACCTTAAATCTTTGCCCATTTAAAAGGTTATTTCATATGTATTATTTTATTATTTATACTTTTGTGACATGTCAGGTCGATATAAATAAGAAGGTAGTCATAATTTGTCTATGAGTTCCCAGTCAGTGTGTGAAAGATCAAGAACCAAGACAAGAACTCTAACATCTCATTCTAATGTATACATTGCCCAGATTCCATATACTTTTGAGCATTTTGTCTTGCCTCCAGTAAAGACAATAAGATAATAGAATTTCAATAAGAAGAATTAAGGTTACTAAGCCCTTTTTGAGAGACCATTGGCTATTTTGAATATTTATTTATAAATTATTCTGACTAATAGACTTAAAATTGATCAAAAGATCAACAGCTTGGTTTCTGAATGCATAATAATTATTAGTACACTTTTAGAAATATATGTCTTTTTACTACGTGGTAAAACCACGATATACATTTATTGCCAATATTGGTTCACACTTAAAAAATCTGTGCCTTTCACTTTGAACCATGAAAACTGAGGCACACAATTTTTGCACACAGATTTGAGCATGAGGTTATATATATGGGGAAAAATCTATTTAACTTTACAATGTGTTACCATTTAAAATATATATCATTCTAACTAACACCAAGTTTGAACATAAACTATTTTATATACAAACATATAATATCTAAGAAGCCATTTAGCAGATAGAAATATGACTGAGAATTAGGCCGTTTATTTTTTATAAGATAAAATATTTTTTCTTCCTTGATATTTCTATCCTTAGAAAGTCACTAGTATAACCACTTTTAGAATAAACAAATAAATAGTAATAACTTTGGTCTAAAATGCGTTAATTTGCTTTTTGTAGAATTATACCACAAAAGCTTGATAGTAACTTTTAAATTGAATTACTTATATTATAATTAATTGGTAGATTCTCATTACAGATAAATCCATAAAACTGAAGCTGAATTAAATTGTGTTTTCAAAGAATGCAAAGTAAGTTTTTTGGCTCTCACAACGTTAGATGAGGCTTTATAATGAGCTGGTCCCATTTTTAAAAATGCAGCAAAAGATATTCAGAATGAATTTCCAGGATTTCTTAACCACCTTCCCCCTAAAATGAAACTGGCAAATGGTAGGCAGTAGTTGGCTATTGTTAAATTTATCACCAAAAAAAAAAAAAAAAAAAGTTGATGAATAAATAGTTTTCACTCTTAAAAAAGACTTATAGAAAGTTATGTTTAACTTAGGAAGGTGCTAGTTGTCATCACTAATTCACTTTTATTGCATTCTAAATCTCAGAAAGTCAACTGAGACATTCCAACTAAGCATGTGGCAATGAATATATTTGCACAAACATGTCTATGTTTTGTTTTCTGATGAATGAAATTCACAATTGTTTAGCTCCCATTACACATCACCCAAAAACTTCATCATAGCTTAGATCTGATAAAATATGATGTCTATTCCTAAGCCTGATTCTGACAGACTTGAGGTAGAAAAAGCTCTTTGCTGTGCATTCTGAGTACAAGACAATGTCAAAATAAGTTTCTAGACAGATTAGATAGTGCCATGAACACCAATATAAAATCCATAATGCTTTAAAACATTATAACAGCATACTGTATATTGTTTTTCATTTCATGCTCCTTAAACACTGGACTCATTTTCTGAGTCAATCTCCTTTACTATTTTATATGCCTTTGGCACATATTGTTTTTCTCCATTCTATTTACAAGCTGAATTACCTTGCTTATCTTTGAGATTCTGATTTTTTCCTTGGTTTCCCTCAATCTTTTTATTATTTTTTTTTTTAAATGTTGGATCAGGTATATTTGAGCTTGTGTAATAAAATCTCTTAAACATCTTGGTTACAAATAGATTGAAACCTAAAATAAAATATGAATACATTTTCAATCTACAAATACATTAATAAGGTACATATGTAGGCATCTATTCTAATAGTATATAAATATACAACTATATATTTTGCCTAATTCATCTTTCTCATCACACTAACAAAGTTTACTCTAAATCTCTTATGCAAAATCCATTTCCTCACTTTATTCTCATCAGAGTAAACATTAATTATTTATGCTATGTTAATAATTCTAAATTCCACCTATGTCTCTTGTTCCATAGCAGTATATCTGAGAATTTTGGCTAAGAACATGGGGTCCATGGAAAAATGATAGATGCCGCTATATGAGAGAAAAGTTTGCAGCAATTGGCACTTTAAAGCCAAGATGAGACCTGGGGGTTTATCTAGAGTAGGTGCTCAATAAATATTATTATTTATTACTATAGCCACACTTCATTTTTCATAATACCATGATAGTTACAATGCATGTTTTCAAAAAAAATCTTTTTTGTTATTTCATATATTTTTTGAAACTTTTTTTGAAACATAGAGGCTGAAAATCTGTTTAGATTTTCTTGGTCCCCTATTAATTCTCCTCGAGTGCAGGGACAATATCAGAACCAATGACATATTTCTATCACCTAATCACATGATCAGTTACATGGTAGTTCAAAATCAAGTAAACAAATTTAATTGAGAACACTAACACGTAGAAAATAGGAGTTTTGTCCAAGGTCACATTGTTCAAAAAAATGAGAAAGCCAGAAGGTGATTCCAGGACAGACACCCAAACTTTCCCTCCATTAGAATATAGTTTCAAGGTAAGTTTTATCTCGGGGGAGAGAGCAGGAAGTGTTCTCTGCCTAACATCTGAAAATATATATGTATCCCATGTCAAAATCCAAGTAAAATGAAAATCTATGTTGTCAACCAAAAAATACAAAGTTGAATGCTTTTGGTGCTGTTATCTCCTGCTGAATTAAGAACATCTTACCAAGAAATAACAACCTGTTTAGGGATTTGCTTCCAGTTAATCAATCAGTTCCCAGACTGGCTGACCAAGGATGTGTCTCTAACTGTAAAGCATGACAGAAGTTTTTGACTCTGCAGTAGGCTGAATCTGTGTGGCTGCATTTACATATCCATTATGATCCATGCTGCCTCCTCTCATTGCCCATCAGGGATCATTAAATTAATTAGAAAGTCCAGACACTAAGAATCACTCTTTCCATCACCCTTTGAAGGCACAACTATCACTGGGCATTAGAGAATCTACTATCCTATAGTTCGTCTATTTTCTTCTTATTCTCACTGTGACTTCTCATTCACAGAAAATGAAGTTATTTACTCTTCTTCTTGCTCAAATGATACCTCAACTGTTATTGACTGAAACACAAAACTGCCATTTTTAAGGGCTAAAAATGTAGTTCAATCTAATATGTTTACTTAGCGTCTTCTGATTCAATATAAAGATTCACTTTATATGTATCATACTGTAATGGTTGAGAGTATAGATGAAATTAAACAACCTGGGTTCAAATTCTGGGTTCCCTACTTATCCACTGTGACTTTGAGTAAAGTGATTAATTTACTATGTGTGTAAATTTTCTATGTATCAGTTTCCTCAATTTTAAAATGAGACTAATAATAGTCTTTACTTCATAGGATTATTTTAGATATTAAATGAGTTAACATTTGTAAAGAATTTAGAACAATGTCCAGACTAAGAGTACTTGTTGATTAAATGTGTATGTGTGTGTGTGTGTGTGTGTGTGTGTGTGTGTGAGAGAGAGAGAGAGACAGAGAGAGACAGAGAGAGGATATAAATACACACACACACATATATATAAACTATATAGATACATATATGTATATATAACATGTAATTAATTTCCAGACACGCTAACCCCATTTTATAGATCTAAAATTGGTAATTTGACCATGAATTAATTTAGTATTGCTTCCAAGTTTATTTTCAAACTCAGCAAATACTTGCTCATTTGTATTCCTTCTAAGTTTATCTCTTTGCCCTTGAACTTTACAATAAGTAATGCAAAGAAGCCAAGAAGTACCTTTTTTACTCTGTACGGAAATTTTCTTAGCTAGGTATTCTGTTCATTAGTTATATTTTCTATTTTCCACATTTGTGCCGGCAACTGCTGTAGAACTTTCTACAACTACACAAGTTTTTCCTGGGTCTCCAGCTTCCAATAACATTGTACTCGCTTTCCTTTAAGCTATCATCAACAGCCAACTCAAATACCATCAGGCTTTTTGTCTTTTGTTCTTCCAGCTTCTGCCTGTCCCACAGTCCTAAGTAAAGTGGAGATTTCCTTACCTCAGTAATTCTGGTTAAAAAGCTCTCTCTGTGTGTGTAGGGGGTGTATTCTAGTTATCTATTACTACTCTATTTATCATAACTTTTTATTTTCTGTATTTTTATGCTTTGACATCTGGGGCCTTGCTGTCCCTGGAGGGACTGCCCCTCCCAGAGCCAGTCAATGCCTAAAGGCACTCTTGAGTGTACCTTTTAAACGCAAATCAAGCAATCTAGTGCCCTTACTTGCAACCAGAGCCACTGTTCCTGGGCTCTTATCACCCCAGGACCAGATACCAGACAATTAATGACTGCACCTCTGTTCCAGAGTCCACTGAAATTATTCAAACTAGCCAATCTTACCCCTGCTTATGCTACACACTCCTTTCAGTGGAACCACAATAGTCTCTTGCCCACATTTTCTCCTCGTTCCTCTGCCTCCAGATAGACCCTGCTGCTTCCCTATGTGCCTTTCTGTTACTGGAATTTCCCCTTCCTTTTGGAAATTGCATATAACAATAATTTTTTTTTGTAATTTTATTTTTTTTCAGTGTTCCAAGATTCATTGTTTATGCACCGCACCCAGTGCTCCATGCAATATGTGCCATCCTTAATATCCACCACCAGGCTGACCCAACCCCCCACTCCCCTCCTCTCCAAAACCCTCAGTTTGTTTCTCAGAGTCCAGTCTCTCCTAGTTTGTCTCCTCCTCCAATTTCCCCCAACTCACCTCTCCTTTCCATCTCTCAATGGCCTCCTTGTTATTCCTTATGTCCCATAAGTAAGTGAAACCATATGATAATTGACTCTCTGCTTGACTTAAACAATGTTTTCAATGACAATCCTCTTTTGGTCTTGCCATACCTTAAATAGTAATAAAATTTATATTTAAAAAAGCAGTTACATAACAAATCAAATCAAAGGTAGCAACTTTTTTTTTATATTTTTATTTATTTACTTGACAGAAAAAGAGAGAGAGAGCGAGAGAGAGAGAAAGCACACAAGCAAGAGGAGCCGTAGACAGAGGGATATGGAGAAGCAGGCTTCGGGGCTCGGTCTCAGGACCCTGGGATCATGACCTGAGCCAAAGGCAGCCAAAGTTGCCCAAACAACTGAGCCAGCCAGGCGCCCCCAAAGGTAGTAACTTAAAACAACACACAGCTCATTGAATTTGGCAGGGACCACTACTTTAGCCTTTAAATTAGTAGAAGAGCAGGTAGGACCAGAGTTGTGAGAAAGACATTTATGAGAAGTAAAATCACCCACATAGTTCACAATTTGAAGGAAAAAAAAAAAAACCTAAACTGAGGCACAATTTTTTTTCTTCTTCTAATGCTGGTAAGTCTAAAAATAAGCCAACTTAAATGTTTAATATTCACCCTCAAAAGTAAAGTCATTCCTAAAAATCAGATATGGAAAATATCATTAAAATTTGAGCTAGAGTAAATTATTTTGATTCATAAGACATTTCTTTTGCAACGACTTCATACACTAGTATTTCCATTCTGGATCTATAAGTCCACAACTTTGCCCTGAAATGTTAGATCATTTGTATAAACTGGCAAAACTGTCCGTTTGTCACCTATACCCACAAAGTGGGTGACTAATAAGTTTCATGGGTTTTTTTTTGTTTCTTTTGTTGTTTTTTTTTAAAGATTTTATTTATTTATTTGACAGACAGAGATCACAAGTAGGCAGAGAGGCAGGCAGAGAGAGAGGAGGAAGCAGGCTCCCTGCTGAGCAGAGAGCCCGATGTGGGGCTCGATCCCAGGACTCTGAGATCATGACCTGATCTGAAGGCAGAGGCTTTAACCCACTAAGCCACCCAGGCGCCCCGATAAGTTTCATGTTTTATTTTAACTGAACCTTTTTACCAAATTATTTTTACATTATTTTTATTATATTTTTTGTTGAATCCTTCTACCAAATTATTTTTAGATTTTATTTTTAAACATGCCTATAAATTCACAAATGCTAATTTATTATCCAACTTTACAAGAAAATGGGATTCAACATTATGGAATCTTTCTGAGAATTAAAGTTTTCACCTTAAGTGCCAACCATTCATTTATTCAACAAGTGAAAGTAAACGGTGGTTTTCCTTACAATTTGGTACCTAGGATTATACAGATTATCATAGATTTTTAATTTCAATTCTGAATTCACATTGAAATTTATAGATGTTTGATTTCAAAAAAAGTGGTTTAATGCTGTATATTTTAAATTGAATTTAAATTACTTTTTCTTGTTGAGGTTGGAAATTTTATCCCATCTCTCAAAATAATCAAACATCCCCTAGGGGTATTGCAACAGCAATCAATTAAGCATTCACAGAATTACTGTTCTAATAAAATTTTAATTAATTTTTATCTCTTCCTGTCTTAAGCAGTTGCTGGTGTTATCATCAGAATTATCTAGTAGATTCTGAGATTTTTATTTTTTCATATATTCAAGAAGAAACATCTGGGGAAAAGAAGTGCCCTAGTTAGGCATATGATACATACTTGAGAATTCCACATTTATAAATTGTTTCCTCCCAATAATGAAAGTTAGAAATATCCATTTAATTTATAAAAATGAAATAAAATTTAGTAAAATGAAATAAAATTTAAAAGAAGAATTTTTGGTATTATTTCTCTAGTTAAGTCTGAAAAGGTGGTGATACAAAGCATAAATGCTGATTCTTATCACCTAAGACACCTAAGAAGTCTTGAAATCATTATAAGAACTCTGATTTAGGGGCGCCTGTGTGGCTCAGTGGGTTAAAGCCTATGCCTTCGGCTCAGGTCATGATCCCAGGGTTCTGGGATGGAGCCCTGCATCGGTCTCTCTGCTCGGTGGGGAGCCTGCTTCCCTTCCTCTCTCTCTGTCTGCCTCTCTGCCTATTTGTGATCTCTGTCTGTCAAATAAATAAATAAAATCTTAAAAAAAAAAAAAAGAACTCTGATTTAAAGCTATGTACATATAATATCTACACTGCTGACCTGTTACTAGAATTTCCTGGTGGTATATGGAAGGTTGCATTGCTGTTATTTTGAAGTATATACTGAAAGGGCAAAAATGCTTTTTAAACAATAGAAATAATTTATTTAATTTGTAAAAGAATAATAATGTAGACAGAATGTGGAACACCGAACTTTCACCTGTAGAGAGTAAACCAAAGGAGAACGAATGGTGTACTATAAGTCACATTCAAGAATTTAGCACAATGTAAGCTCCATAGAAGATAATGAGTGCAAATCATGATAGCTGTTCAAGAAAGTTAACTTACCATGTCAACAGGAGAACATTTGTTCCTTTTATGCAGGATCACCTTTGCTTCGGGCAATTCAAGGCAGAGCAATTGATAAATCAGCATGTATTCAGGCACTGCTTTGTGAGAAGTATTTACATTTTTATTTCTGATGCGGTCAAATGTAGCTAATATATTTTAAAAGAAAAAATCTCATTTCAAGGTACTTGGGAAATAATAGTTTCCTAATAATTTAGAATATTCTAAAATGATGATTAATTCATATTTTCAAACACAAAGAAAATACAATTAACTATAATAATTTCAAATTTTTCTCTTTTTTCTTGTAACCCTCCTTGCTTATGGCTTTCTCAAAACTGCACTTCCCTCTTACTGGATCAGTAGTACCAAGGGCCTATCCTCACTCTGGTGTCATTTTTCTACACTGACTCTCTTAGCTTACTTATTTTCAAATCCTCAAAGGAGGATATCTTTGTTTTTTGTCGACATTAGTAGGGAGACCATTCAGGAAGGTAACTGCATGCAACGGACATTGTCTTTCAAACAACCTACAGAGGAAATCCAAAGACTTAGCACAAGATTTAAAAAGTCCAACTGGCTTACTAAATCTCATTATTATGCCAAACCAAACATTCTTCAGACCCCAAATTAACATCAATCTAGAACTCAAATCACTTTGTATTATGGATTCATCGAATAATGTTCAGCATAAAGAGAAACTATTTCCTAAATTATTTATAAAAAGTCTGCAAAAACTAAAAGGATAGATATAAAACTGAGGATATTCAACTCAAATATAATCCTATTACTAACCTACAGCTGCAAGAACTGGATAGGAATCAAAGTCTTACACAAGAGACTGGAAGGCTTTGAAAACAAGTGCAATGGAAGATATTCTACTGGAATGAAACCAATTTACTGCAACAGATAATCTAAGGAAATGCCCATTGAGAACTATGTCTCTACCAAAACTTGAAACAAACATTTTTAAGCCAACTATTCCAGATGTCCACCCACAGGCACAGAGCCGCAAAATCAGATGGTTGACCTGAGTGCCAAAGGAAAACCTTAAAAAACACCATGAACAAGAAAAAGAAAAACAAAGGGGGGGGGGGCAGTTGATCTTAATGTCATACTACAGATGCCAATAAAAAGTAGAAACAATTATTTTTCACACCTTATGCCAAGGTTGAAGTAGAAAGGAGACAATAAACATTCTCATTTCTCCTAAGAAAGTATATTACTGTCAGATCAAATCTAGAATATTCTGCAGTCCTTTTCAAAATAGAGTAAAACACTGAGAATTAAACATCTTGAAGCAGATCATACGTTTTAATTGAACAAAATTGTAAAGATTTCTTTGAGAGAGAGAGAGAGAGATTGAGAGATATTGAACATAAGCAAGAGGGACAGAGGGAGAAAGAATTCCAAACTTCACATGGGGGTGGAGCCCAACGTTGAGCTCCATCTCACAACCAGGAGACTGGGACCTGAGACTAAACCAAGAGTCAGACGCTTAAACAACTGCACCACCCAGGCGCCTCTTGAGCAAAATTATATACAATGAGGTCCCATTTCTTTGCCTATAACCAATACATTTTACAGGGTTTGATGATGCTTGGAAAACCATCTCTAAAATATAATAACTGATAGAATGAGAGGAGAAATGTATGGAATTTAGTCATGGGATAGATGATGGAATTTTATATCACACTTTATTTCTTTATTTCATCATTTTCACAGTGTAGTTACCATTCATCGTATGCAGAGCTGAGTACTAAGATTTATGTTTTCCTCACTGTTCCCTTCAGGTGGTCAATACCATAACACAGGTGCAGATGGTGTGAAACTACAGTGGACCAGTTTAACACCATCTTAGTGTCATTTGGTAATATGGATGGACAAGAACATATAACTTATACTTTATGACCCAGATATGAGGAGTCCATGGAATCATTTAAAAGTGTCCATAGCACTACGGCACCCAGAATACCACTTTCCTATCATCTGCTGGTAATTATTCAGAGAAGGCAAAATAATGGTGATACTACTCAAAGTAAAATGAGAATAGAAAAACATATATGGAGAACAACCAGACAAACACATAATACATGCCAAAACAAATGACAAAGCCTTGTGATTTATCTATTGCTTTGATTACATGCCATTGTTTTCCAATGTCTTTTCTAATTAGAGTACAATAACAGACCCGGCACATGAAGTGCTTCCTACATGCCACACACATTGTATATACTCACTTTATGCTCATCCTTCTTTCTTTCTAGAAGAGTAAACTGATGTTTACTCAGGTAATATAAGTTGACTAAAGCAACACAACCAATAAGCCATATGACAGAAATTTAAAATTATCCATACATCTCATTAATCTAAGGATAACCCAGGAAAATGTAAGGAAGCCTCTATATACCTAACTCCGAAACAATGAATAAGATCTGCTATATTCATTTTGGCTGCAGCAGCATGTTGATGGAAATCTTTAAGACATCCAATGGGAATTATAAAATTCTTCCCAAATATTTTAACAGGTATCAATATCACGATTTGTTAGGATACACATGATTTCAAAATTGGGTTTTATCCTCCAACACTTAATTAGGCCAGATGGCTAATTCAAATGGACTGAATTTTAAGCTGCAAGGCAACTAATATTTTTATTATCAAAAGTCTCTCTCTTTCAAAATAAACTAATTGTGATGCCCCAGAAATTACAGGCTATAGGAATACTGTATGAACAAAAAATGGCTTATGAGGAATTTCATGCTGTAATATTTTGAGTTTTTAATATGTCTTTCCTTATTTCATATTTTGACATCTTAAGTAGCTTTGCAGGTTTGCAAATAAAAATGCCTTATATTACCAGGCAGGTAATATAAATATGTGAACAGGCCGATATCTTACAACAAGGAGTGGTAGATACATACATCAAGTCTAAATAATAATATTCAAGTATTTTGAAATCATTATTCAGAGCATTAATAATAATATGTATGTGCATACAACAAACATTTTACACATTCCTTTGGAATTAACCTCACTTTATAGATATAATAATAAATAACTTGAACATAAATTAATCTACTCATTCATAAAATTTATATTAAACTTTTACATTCTAAATTTCATGGTTCCTGAGAGCCCATCCAGAAGAATGATTATTCCTTACATGAA
The DNA here is from genome assembly GCF_002288905.1 of Enhydra lutris kenyoni. Lineage (NCBI taxonomy): Eukaryota > Metazoa > Chordata > Mammalia > Carnivora > Mustelidae > Enhydra > Enhydra lutris. Next base: position 19,381,488 of record NW_019154105.1, on the reverse strand, counting down.
GCCACCTCAAATAATTTAAGGATCTGGATATTTCTAATGATGTACTATACAGTGGCTAACTGAACATAATAATAAATAAATAAATATATATATATATATTTTTTTTAAAGAATCTGGATATTTCATGGAAATTTCATTGATTACCATTTGGAATTTAAAATATAATGCTTTCACTATATACTCTATCTTGATATAATGCCATGAACACTGTAAGTCCCCCAAAATGTGTGATAATTCATTTAAACATTTAATTGGTCATCTACTATGGTGTTATGCTGAGGGTCGGTATCAAGTATGCAGGGATCCCTACGATTTATTAACAATAAGGTGATGAGGGCAACATATATTCTTTAAAATATAATTTGTTCAAAGAATTTAATGTCAGTAACTCCATTATAGCTTTGAGCAGGATATATCAGACAATATGAATAGCAAACTTTGAATGCTGAGGAAGAAGAGAATATAATAAACCAGTCTCATCCTACTAGGTGCGGTTTTAGTGTATACTAATTTATAAAGAATTCAGTTCAGAATAGGCACTATAAGGTTAGGAGGATGTGATCTCCCTCTTGATAGCTCTAATCAGTAATTGAAGCCTGCTTCATTCTGTACCATCTGTATACTCCATTTGGTCCTAGAACATTGAAAGCAGAATCGGACCCTTAAGCATGGATTAATCAAAGCTGCTCCATGGTCTATCATAATTCACTGCAGTTACAAATGTTATGGAGGAAAACTGGCATAATATTACTCTTTCAAATAAAATACAAAGAGCAATATAATCTACAAATTATGAAGAGCAATACTTTAGAAGTATTCATGCAATTTCAAGCATGTTAATGTCTAATCTCTAAATTATTGGAATTTTTCTTCTGGTGTGTCAATTTTGTCTTTTTTTGGAAAGTAGTATTTCTTTTTGTTTCCTTTCCCACACCTCCTCTGCTTCCCCCCAGCTTGTTTGCCAGCCAATGCAATCAAGTCTGCTAATTTTATAAGTTGTTGTTTCTTTTTTCTCCCAATTTCTGGTACCAAATCAGCTGTATAACAAAGGATATTAGAAAAGGCATCTGGGAAGTTGGCTTTTAATCCCCTTTGGGTAAGCTCTCACCTACACCTTCACTGTTTCTTATAAGAATAACTAATTCTCTACAAAAACCCAGCACTTGTAACTCTTGATGTGTACCCAGAATGGAACAGCTCAGAAGTATAGAATTTTACTTGGGAATTGGTGAGAAACAACTGCTCCCACTTGAGCTATTCAGAGATGACTAAAATTATTAGTGAGCTTAGTGGACTCCAGAATCTGCAATAACAGAAGCACATTCCATAACAACTTGGAAAGTGAAAATATCATGGAAATTGTTTTGCTCCCCTGCTTTTGAGCCCTTTGGAGTTTTTTGGTCAAACATCCATTCCTGCCTAAAACATTCCTCCCACAGACCAATCACCTGGATAATTGCATTTCTACTCTGAAACATGCAAGGGGGAAAACAACAAAAAAAGAACACACAGTGACTCACAGCCATTAAAAGAAACATTTCTGATTTGGTTTCATATTTACCATACATATTGCTAAAGGCCTGGGATCTTACGTTAAACTACATTGAGCAAGCACCTTTATTGTCATTGGTTGTGTGTGCGTGCGTGCGTGTGTGTGTGTGTGTGTGTGTGTGTGTTTGTGTTGCCAAGACACTGACTCTGATAAATTCCAGTAGGCAGACTGAAAGGCAAAAAATGAAATTTCTTTACTTTTTAAGTCTTGGCTGGGTAACTATGGAGAATTTATCTCTCCCATCCTGAGGAGGCATAAATAACAGGCCTGCCAAGGGGAAAGTACACAAGCCACCCCCTCATAGGCTGAAATCCTTTCCTGCAAGGTCTTCTTGGTGATTTTTTTTTCTTTGAGTCCAGGTGCAAGCTATTACCCTGTTTGTGACAACAAAACATGTGATCTTAGCCTGAATATTTGCAAACGAGTACAGGTGGCATTACAAAATAGGCTTCGGAATAGATATTAGAAAGCAGAAAAACAGGAGTCTGTCAAAGAGCTTTGCTTCAAAACTGTTTTACTTACAATTACAATCTTTTGTCAAAAGACCATATTTTCTGCCTGAAACCATTATCATTATTGTCAACTTACTGTTACATATTATTATATATCTTATTATTACAAAAATATTCACCAAAGCCACCATTAATAATTTTCATTATATTTACACAGATAAAAAATGGTAACAAGGTAATAAAATCTGAAATTAAGGCAGACTTTAATGATTAACCTTTTTTCAATGTTATTAATTGTGAATAGAGTTTGTTTCCACAGAAATGATTTGGAGATATTAACACAAAAGAAGAGATAAATTTCAGAAAAATGATTTGAAAATGAAGATCAATCAGTAACATAAATCCCTATATATCTCTTTTTATCTCTTATTCTTCATCTATTGAACCACATCATAAATGTCACATATTACCAACTGCCTGGCACTGTCCCAGGTAAAGAGTCATTGCACTACAGATACTAGTTTTTTGAATTCATGGACTTTTGCCCAAAAGAGTATTATTCACATATATCCAACATTAGTTTATTAAAAAATCCAATCAAATTTTCTTCTTTTAATTTTAATTTTAAAAATTTAAGAAAAAACACTGAAAAAGAGACAAAGGATATGCTTAGGTGTTTTATAGAATTCACTGAAGATTATCTAAAATTAATATGCAGTTGACCCTTGAACATACGTTTGAACAGTATGAATCCACTCATACATGGATTTCTTTCAGTACAAGACCAAAAATGTATTTTCTCTTCCTTATGATTTTCTTAATAACATTATCTTTTCTCTAGCTTACTTTATTGTAAGAATACAGTAACCAGGAGGCTCTTATTAGTTACGTTTTGGGGAAGTCAAAAGTTATACTTGGAATTTTGGCTGTGTAGGAGGTTGGTACCCCTAACTCCCATGTTGTTTGAAGTTCAACTATATACTGCCCAACTCTGGCCTATGAATTTTTTAAATCTCCTTAGTGTATTTTATAAAACGTTTGTGGTTTTTTGATGTTACACTTAACTAATGGAAACTGTTTTGGAGTAAACATGTGCTAGAACACTTGGTTCTTGAATATCTAAATCAGCAATTATACTATTAAAGATTGTCATATCATTGTAAAATGAATAACAATGTAAATTAGTCCTGGGCACAAAATTTGTTTTAAATTATGTTTAATTTCTAGCTAAGAGAATTGTTTTTGAAAACACCTACTATTCCAAGACCATCATGCAAACTTTCTTTTCAATATATCTTATCTCAAAAAAAAAAACCATACATCTGAGCAACTTTAAGAAAAATTGCATTGTTCTTCAAGCACCAAAAAAAAAAATCAACACTGCAAATCTTTATATAAAATATTAAGTAAAAATTATTCTTAGTGCCTAGTAGCAAGACTCATCAAAGATAAAACTCCAAATTGTGTTACATCAAGTAACCACTTTGAGTTTGAACTCATAAATAATTAAATAAATAAATACATTGATTTTTTTTTTTAAAAGATCAATGGTATTATTTAATTTTAAAATGTCCTATAATGGTATTGTTTGATTTTAAAATGTCCTAGAACTAGCTATTTATTCATTTTTTCACTATTTTTCCATTCTCCTTTTCCATGAAAAATATCTATCAGATGTTTTATATTTCTCCAATTGGTATGCAAAGAAACCTTTCAAAACTCACATCCATTCAAAATTTTGAAAATCAGCTGAATAACTCAAGATGATGTGTGTTCGTGTGTCTTTCTTATGATTTTGAAATATAAATATGGAATACTGGCTCACAACATCCATAAAAATTGAACCCAAATCAAAGAGTAAAGAATCTTAGTAAACTTGGCTAATTAGAAATATCTTTTTTCCCATGATACTTAAATACACAGAAAAATGTATTAAATAAGATATTATATCTATCCCAAAATGAATCTGATGACTAAGACATTGTATAAAATGCTGAAATCAGAGACTTTCTAAGATATTTTTAAAAGTGTGGAAATTTATCAATTTATCAAACTATAATTAGTTCATCTATCAATAAATGAAATAAATCTCATCTATATCTCTATAAAGAGAAAGATTACTACTTCCACTTAATTTGTTCAGTTCTTCATTTCATAGATGCATGTGTACACCCCCATTTTTACACAAAACCACCACCTTTCACTGTCATTAAGTTCCCCCCACCATTATCATTTTTAAAATATTTTAAGAGAATATAAATTTAATAGAACTTCAAGAGAATGTCATCAGTTGAAAATATCCCTATTGTCTGCCATCACTCAAGGATAATGTAGAGTTACATTAATAACAACAATAAGACGTATGAAATTATATTAACCCCAGAATATCTCACAAGGGAATTAACATACTAATTGAATATTTATGGTAATACTATAAAGATCATTGAATAAAAACATGAATTATAAGAAATATTGATTATAATAAAAGCAAATCAACTACTCATTTAAAATTTTAAATTGCTTATATAAAAATATGATAACTATACCCTTCTGAAGTTTAGTAAATTCAAGTACTTCTCAGCTGACCATTTTATATCTTCTGCTGTAAACTATTCTTGTAATAGTGTTGATGAATTTTAAAAAGTACTCATTAAAATTACTGGCTGACGATGAGAATATATTATGTGAAACTCATTTAATATATTATAGTTCATCTATCTTTCAGTATTTTGCCTTGTTATTCTAAATTTAATTTTCTCACATACATAAAGATTTTCCCAACATGCAGTTTGGAAATGGAATTAAATAATTTTTGAAAGAGCTACAGTAGAAAATTTTCAATATCTCATTGAGTAAAGTAAATGAGTCAGAGTAATAACTTGACATATGCTTGTATTGTTAAAAAAAGAACTGAGGGTTTTGGGGGATATGGGGGGTAGGGTGAGTCTGGTTATGGGTATTATGCAGGGCACGTATTGCATGGAGCACTGGGTGTGTTGCATAAACAATTTTGGAACACTGAAGAAATAAAAATAAAATTTTTTTTTAAATGAAGCTAAAAAAAGAAAAAAAAGAATTTTGGAACACTGAAAAAAATAAAATTTTTTTAAATGAAGCTAAAAAAAGAAACAAAAAAAACAGATGGCAAAAAATTTTAACTCTATTTTTAATTAAAGAATAAAAGAGAGCACATAAAGAGATAAATATTCCTTGATCTCATAAGCTAGAAATAAAAAACAATGGTTTTGTTTTTTCCAGAATTGTTGAATAGCACATGCTGTGCTCGCAGTTACAGTATGAGATGGTGAATTTTGTCCCCGTTATATAAGGAAAACCCCTTCCTGAGGTGAGAAAACAGCGACAAATTCCTGAGAGAAGTAGTGCTTTGGCTGTATAAAATTTAATCCAAAGAAGAAAATGAGCTAAAATACCTATTTGCCAATTTCTAAATTCATAATCCTACTTGCAGAAAGTAAAAACATTTCAGTAAAGCCAATGTGTAAGATCTAGCTGCAAAAGTAAAATTTTCAAATGATTTATATATACAACATTTTTTAAAAAGAGTATATTAACTATCAGCTAGTTTTTGCTACAAAGCAGTGACTTCAAACAACAAACTCTAGTTCACTGTTCTGTGGGCACCTAGGGCCAGGCACTGCTAGGCAGTTCCTTTTATCTCAGTTGGGCTCATTCACACGCCTGCAGTCAGTGAGGTAGCTGTGCTTGTGAGGGTTGGCTGACTGTTGCATGGAAGATGAAGTAGTTAGGGCCATGGCAATCTTACCACCTGGCAAGTTTTTGCTCAACCTCATGCTGGTGGTAGTTGGACAGGTTTTCCAGGGAGGTCCTTGAGTGTAAGGCATCTGGAGGTTTAGTCTTAGAGCTGGAACAGTATAGCTTCTGCCACATCTCTCATCCCACAAAAGTAACAATGCCAACTTAGATTCAAGGAATGGAGAAATAGACTCCAACATATATAGAGAAAAGCTACAAATTATAGGGTAAGGAGTATGGATATAACTACAGAAAATTTTGTGGCCCCACCTTTTTTTTTTTCAAACTACTATGGTAGATTACTTATATTAACCATCCCATGATGACTTGTTGATTGAATGAATAAGTGCATGACTAAGTGAATGATTGAAAAACAAAGAGCAGTACTAATTCTCCTTAGTAAGGTAACATCTTCGTTAACCTGGTATGTTCCAAGTCAAAGAAGTTAATAATATTTTGTAGTCATTCTTTACTTATAGAGATAGACTACTTTGACTAAATTGAGTATTTCTTCGCTTTTTCTAATATTTTTATTGCATACCTTTTTTTCTGAGTTTTACTTTTCTGAACTGTTAACATAATTCAGTTATTACTAAAGAATATAGTTATTTAAATTCCTTTTTGAATTAAATTTTCAAACACTTATAGTAATTGACCTCATTGAATTCTCTGGCCTTTCAACAGTTTCATGTTTTTGTTTGTTTGTTTGTTTCAGTCTAATTTTATCAAACTAAAAACTGAAAATTTATTTAAAAAACAATGTTTATGTGTAAATAAGACTAATTGCTAATAAATATGTCTTACATTTAAAATCTTACTTGCAGGCAAGCTTCCACTATATTTACAATATCTATTCTTTCTTCTACCTCAAAATAAGAATTATTTGAATATGTCTTTTTTTAACCCAAATTGCATCTTCATTTCTGCTGCTGTATTTTTATAAAATGAAGAGGACTCTGAAAATGAGTTTTAAAAAAATAATAACTGGAAATCATCCCAAATTAAACATCTGCCCACATGTAACACATCTCAGAGAAAATGCACAGATCTGTGAGGACAGAAACAATGCAAAGATAATTCAATATATAAGTAATTTTCATATGAGCTTCTAAAATTTTGTTATGTTTGACAATGTAGACCTCAGAAGTATGATGGTAAATACTTGTTCAAATGTCAATGTCAAATGCATTAGTCCAGAATGCATGCAGAATATGAACTTGGATTTTGGCTGGCATTCTACTTTGGTAGATCCACATGGTAAATTAGGTTCAATCTCATAATTGTACTTGCAGTTAGCATAGCAGTACAAAAAGATCAATGCTAGGTTACTGTTCAAGCACAGATAAGGTGCAAGGTTTTATGGTCCCTGAGCTTGCTTCACTGTGTGACACTATTAAAATTTCCACAGAGCACAGCATTATACAGAGCTCAATCAGAAAAAGGGTAATGCCCCTTTGAGGGAGTTAGCTCATTTTCTTTTTATTGGTTGTAATGTGTGTGGTGCCAAGCCACTGGTTTCATCTTCATTGCTTTAAAGAAAAAAGCTCATCTAAGTCAACATGTAAATTAAAATACAACTACATCTACACTAAGTTCTTTTTATTTTTTGTCTACAAAAATTTTTAGTTTTTGTGGTAAAATAATCTATTTGTTCCATTTCATTGCAATGGTGCCTCATAGCTGCCTCCTATGCCATAGAGGTGGAAGAAAAACAAGATTTGAGATTACAAAGAATCTTAAAATTCTCCAAAATGAATCCATTTGCATTTAACTCAAATTTGGAGTAATGAGACTCTTTATGGTAACTTTTAAGAAATGCTATATATGGAGTCAATTAATATCATTCAGAGGTCCTCTCTGGCTACACATAGGCAATGTGTGTGTGTGTGTGTGTGTGTGTGTGTGTCTGTGCTATGTGTGTGTGCATGTGCACACACACATCATGGTGCTACTTGCACATACAAATCATACAGCATATGCTTATTACTTTGCTCCTTCACTATGTTTACAGACTCAAGACTTCATTATTACAAATAGAACTCTTCTCTCTAATTCATGCTATAAGATATTATAAGATATTCTGTTTATGGTGTACCTGCAAATTAGTATCTTTCTACTTGATAACTCCAATGGGAAAGTTGGTGAGTTTGCATAAGTGAAAAAAAATGCCTTTAACGTTAAAGGGAACTATCTGAAAATACCCACATAGGAAAGTCAACCTGTGAGTAATCATTGAATATATGATTATTTTTTTCAAAGAAATTGGGAAAGTCAATAGTTAGTAATCTTTTTCCATATGAGGATTCTTATACTCAGAAGCATGATTTCTCAAAGTACCAAGGAAGAGAGAATTAAAATTTCCTCTTTGTTAACTAATCTCTTCACTCAGACTCACTGCAACAAAATTTGAAAGGTTGCTTTATCAATGTCATCAATGCTTTGCTTTTGGCCATGGCTCAGAATTACTTTACAGCGACACTAATTAACATAAAATATAAACTTAACAGCTTCTTAATAATAAATAAGAGCATATTTAAAATGCAATATGTATTATTTTAGTTTCTATAGATTATGATAGTCTATATTTTATTTTTTTCCCAGCATTATTAAAGTATAACTGATAAACAAAATATAACTTATATTTTAAATATTTATTTTCTCAAGCAGGAAATGTTTTTCTAAAACATTTTGAAAATGCAGGATCTTCAGTGTGGACATGAACTATAGAGATTATCTCCTTGAATCTCCTATTCACTCTAGGGTTCCCTTATACATATATGACCTTTGGTGCCTGTTTTTAAAAACCACCTAGGAATAGGAATTCATTATTTCATTTAGGAATTTCATTATTTCATTTCATTCATTATTTCATTTCATTAACTCTTTTTCCAAGTTCGTATATTGAATTAATCTTCCTCACTTTAAGCCTAACCCACCATTAATAGTTCTACCCTATGAAACCAGTCGTTCTTGACTCCTCTTCCACACAAACTTCTTTCCAAATATTTATTGGTATAAGGACAAGAACAATGATAATAACCAAAATTTATTGAGCACAATGTTCCAGGAATGGTTCTGTTATTCTTAGTGTGTATCTTTTAATGAATGCTAACAACGATCCTAAAAATTAAGCCCAGCTGCCAATGCTGTTGTGCAGATGTGGGAAAAGAGAAGAAGGATATTGAAGAAATCTAACAAAGGTTAAATAACTTGCCCACTGGCACTGGATCACACCCAAGAAGCCTGGTTGCACAGCTCTTCAAGCCAACTGGGGTGCCATAATAATACAACTTTCACATTATCTTTCCTTCCCAAAGAAGTGAATTTCATTAAACCACTTTTCATATGTCTTAAGTTGGAGTGTCCTCACTATCCCTTGTATTTTCCTATTTGTAAACTGCAACTTTTCAAAACTTCATACAATAGGTCAGATATGATATAACTGGGGCAGATACTTGAAGATCAATTTTCCCATTCTTTTAAGGACTATCAACATAGTATTAATATTAGTATTAAGGTAGTTAAAGCTGACATAAACTTGGGTAGACAGTAGTGTTATTGCTCTAGCAGGGCAAAAGAAAAATACAAAAACTCAAGACTCATTCATATGAACTTTGGCCAATCAGATCTCCCTGTCTTTACTTTGTAGATATATTATTAAACCTTTGTACAAAGTTGTACATTTATACACAGTAAATTTTGTTCCATTCAATTTAGCCTATCAAAAGCCTTTTGAACTCTGTTCTTCTATCCTATATATTAGCTATCTTTTTTACCATGGTATGGTTTATCTTATTATTGTTATCATCAAATAATTTCTGTTCATTAATATTTCATTTTTGAACTAAAACAACATTTTTGGCCTAATGATCAGCCTAAGGCTACCCAAATATTTTATATTTATTCTCAAAAAGGCAGTCAGGGAAAACTTACTAAAACTTAAAATAGTTTTGAAAATTCATTTGTCTTTCATTCACTTTCCATTAAAATTGCAAAGGAATTGCTCACTTGGTAAGGACTCTTTCTTTCTGACTTATTTACCTATTTTCCTCTAATTCATTAGATTCCTAGATGAAGAACAAACTTTTCCTAGCAGAGAATAAATGTAGTTTCACTTGAAAATAGGAAACTCTATTCTCACATGTGCTCCAACAGGAAAAATAGAAAAGAGAATAAAGCCAGTGTGATTGGAGAAATTTCACTTCTTTTGTTGTTGCAAATTCTGCAGAATTCCCATTGGCATAGTCATTTTTCTTAAAGTCACTTGGAACTTCGATTGTTTCTATGGCTTCCTTTTGGGATTATTTAAAATGCATATGGGAAACTTAAAAAGAGTAATGGAAAAGCAATTTAAACTAATCAGTGTCTTTATTCAGTTAGTATTACATTTCCAAAGTTTTCCCAGAATACTTTCAGAAAACACATTCATCTTGCTCCAGTGATAATTCTTGGTATTCACCAGTTAGAGAAAGAAAAAGTCAAATATACTACAGAAAAACAGAATAGTGCAGGAAGACCAGGTTTTTATTTTATGTGAAACTGGTACACAGTAATTTTTTTATTGGATATAGAGGTCTGAAAAATAAGTGAAAAGACAAGTTTTAAATTAATGTATACCAAGAGAAATCTATTCTTTGATAGAAACTAGACTTGTGTAAAGCTTTTAATAATATAATTAAGAATTCAACAACGCCTTCGTATGTAATTCACAGTTCCAAATGTCTACAGCTCTAATTCTGACCTTTCAAAACCCCATTAAGCTATGTAAATACAGTACAAAGAAATGTGTACTGTGCATAAACAGTATTCTAATGTCAACCAGACGAGGACACATTGCTTCACTGTTGTCCCCAGTGCTTATAAGGACATTGTTGAGGCATTAATACATCCTTGATATTGATTTGTATATGACAGATCTACCATGGGACTCATGTTGTGGCCTTTCTGTTCAATATGTGGTTCGAGGGTGACCTCTACTTATATTATTATGATATATTAGACAAATTGTGATGGTTAATTTTGTGTCGATTTGACTGGGCTGACGGATGCCTGGATAGTTGCTAAAACATTATTTCTGGGTGTGTTTATGAGGGTGTTTGTGGAAGAAATTAGCCTTTGATTCAATAGGCTGAGTAAAGAGATCTGGTCTCACAAACATGGGTGGGCATCATTTAATCTGCTAAAGGCTGAATAAGCAAAAAAAGCAAAGGGAGTGCGAATTTTCTTTCTCTCTTCTTGAGTTGTTGATCTCCATCTTTTCCTGCCTTCAGATACTGGAGATCCTGGCTCTGGTCTTCAGACTCTGGGACCTACATCACCTGTCCCCTGGTTCTCAGACCTTGAAACCCAGATTAAACGATATTACCAGCTCTCCTCATACTGAAGATAGCAGATTATAGGATTCCTGGCTTCCAGAGTTGTGTGAGCCATATATTTATTTATCTCCTATTGAATCTATTTCTCTGAAGAATTCTAATACATACACATTACAAATGTTTTTAGAGTTCAGTGAAAATAATAATGAAATTTTTTAAAAGAGAAAGAAAATAAAACTAAAGTTTCAAGATCTCATATTAAATATAAAAATTCTGGTAGGACAGCATTTTATTAACTTCTTATGTATATATCTTTAAATTATACAATATTTACTATAGAAAATAAGAAAATATAAATCACCACAGTTGTGCCAACCAGTAATAATTTCCATTGACATTTTGGTATTTAACTTGCAAAGTATCATCTATGCATATAGTGTATGAATGCATATATGCTTATAATCATATAAACACATATCTAGAATATAAAGAAATCAAGCACTGAATATATTTAGAACCTATTTTTCTTTGATTAACAATATATTGGGAACATATTCTTATGTCAAGAAATATACTAAAATACCTACTAAAATATTTTGATGAATAATGAACATTTTATTTTGTGTGCAATCCAGGTAAAGGTAAAGAAAGTAAAACTCCTTCTTACCCCTGCTTTAAGGCCTAACCATGTTACATGATGAATTCAAAAGAAGCAAAAGTAGAATTTTCTAAAGTCTTGGCAAAGAATGTAAAGAAAACGCCATTTATCCAACTATGTTAGTTTTCGGTCTTTGTGGAGCAAATTACTATATATGTAACAACTTAAAGCAACACGGACTTATTATTATCTCATGGTTTCTGTGAGTTAAGACTGTTAGCTGGGTCCTATGTTCAGGGCCTCCAAAGCTGAAATCAAAGTGTCAGCTAACCTGTGTTCCCATTTTGACTCAGTAAACACCTGTCTCCAAGCTCACCTGGGTGTTGGCAGAATTCATCTCCTTTCAGCTCTGGGACTGAGGTCCTTGCTTTCTTGTTGGCTGTGCTGAGGGTTGCTCTGAAGTCCTAGAGGCCCCACATTGTTCCTTGACACATAACCCTCTTAGGCAGTTCAACACCTGGCAGTTCATGTCCTCAGGGTCAGGAGGGGTGTTTCTTTCCAACTTCTTTGTCTGCTACCTGCCAGAGAAAAGTTAGCTTTTAAAAAACTTATTTCATTAGGTTAGGTCCAATCGGAAAAGCTCCTTTTTACTGTAGAAATACACAATAATCAGGAAGTGGTATCTCATATTCACAGGTTCATAGGGAAGACGTTACACAAGGACTAGGGTTATTGGGTAATTTTGCTTACTATATCAACATAAATGTGACCAGAATATACTCAATTGTTTGAAAATAAGTTTCTCATATATATGTATGAGAAATATATATATTATATATAATAAATATTTAGATATATAAAATAAGTCATATATATAATAACTCTATATATGTAATTTTACCCAAAACAAAAAAAAATCATATTTATTCACAAACATTTTGATATGAAGTTATATTATCTTTCTTATTAAATTATGCATCTATCTAGTTTTGAATGCTTTACAATGGAGAAAAGCTTGACTCACATTTAAAATTATAATTTGTATTTTCTTTTTTACCCAGTAGGTTTTTAAATTATTTATTTGTTTTTTAATTAACTTGTAGATCTATATAATATTAAAACATGAGTTATACAATCTTGAATGTTTAAATTTTACTAGGACTTTTTTGTGACCTGGATAAAAAGAAGTTAAGTATTGCCTACATGTTTAGAAAGAAATGGAACTTAGGTTTTATAATTTAAAAAACTGATTTTGATAAAACAGTATTTTTGAATTACATAACTTAGGTTCGTTGCACATAATATAGTGCTATGACCACGTGATAGATTAAAACACATATCTTTTCCATCTGCCCAAGCACTTTCAAAAGTCTCCATTTCATTTGATTATTCCTGGTTCTTTGTTTCTCACTTTCTGTTCTTCTCAGTCCCCTGTATTCTGTGACAGCAGTTGAATGATTTCTAGGTGTGTGACTTCTATTTTATTTCTTTATGGTTTGGTCATTTGTAAAAACCCTCTTTCTCCTGTTGAGTTTCTCCTAGGAAACCCCCAACTTTGATCCACTACAAATATTTGAGTTTTGTCAATATCAAATGGCTAATTGCTTGCCTTTTTTCAAGAGAACCATATCCCTGGCTATATACTACCCAGAAAATTCTCTAAAGGAAAATACAATATTTATTTTTTGTAGCTTTTTTCAATGACTTGTCTAGCTGCATTAATGTTAGTAAGACTGTCCATTTATTTCAACAGCTTCAGAATTCTGAAAATAGCAATGAAGTCAAAGAATTTCATATTCTTACATAGAACTCAATGGGAGCAAGTGACTGCACACTCTGAAGTATATACCAGAAAATTCTTAGTAATTTCTGGTACTCTCAAGTCTATTTTTTTTTATATCTCTATAGATATAATGGGACTTTCAAATGCAATGGCTTTTGAATCATCTGCAAATTAGGAATATAACTTGAAAAATTGTCAATGAAATGCAAGCCATAAAATTGTGTTACTATGGGTATTGCAAGAATAAAGCCTCAGTCAAAACCGTTAGAGTCTAAAGAGTAAACTCAGGTATATGCCATCATGTTAAAGATGAGGTAAGAGACATGTTTTACTTGTGATTTTAAGGTTAAATATCTTTATGCCAAGTTCCCAGAAGCAGATGTTGATTTGAGGATCTGTATGCAAATGATTTATAAGGAAATGCCTTTGAGAAAACTATTAAAGTGGTAGGGGAAGCAAGAAAAGTAAGAGTAAGCAGATAATCTGAACCCAAGTGCCAGAATGGTAGGTAGCTTCAGCCTATCCCTGCAGAGATATTCTGGAGTACAAGTTGTCCTTGAGTTGTTTCAAGTTAAGGCAAGGGGTCTGGGGTTTGTGGACTCCAAACTCCAGTGGTTATTACTTAAGAAGCATCATCCAGATGTTTTTGGCAAAAAGGCCTCCAAAATGCAAAGGCAGTCCTCTGTAAATGCCTCAAGTTATTGAAAGCAAAAGCAAACAAAAGGGGACCTTCCACAAACAGAAACATGAGGAAAAGGAATGCTAGGAGATCTGTGGAAAGCATGCAAAACAATTCTTATTTGCATTCTAAGATATAAATTGGCTAATTATAACATTTTATATGACTAAAATTAGGCAGACAGAATATGAAAAATGTTGCTGAAGAACAAATTCTTTTCCAGTAGCTATTTGTCATAGTTGGAATACATATGCATATGTATGCATGTGTGTGTGTGTGTGTGTGTGTGTGTGTGTGTGTGGTTTTACTCTCTCTTGTTTTTAACAAATAACAAAGCCTATATATCTACCAGAGACTCCAAAAGGAAAGATATAATCATAGATAGTATGATTAAGCTGTCTGAGAAACATGAATCAGTAATGCTCTCATGAAAAAATTAGAATTGTTCAGTATGGCCTAGGGTCAAAACATTTTGATGGAAAGTCTCAGTCTGAAACTGAAGGAGCCAACTGAGGCAATAGTAAGACACCAGCATAAGTATTAGACTCAGAAATGGCCAGGGCATTATAAGTTTCATTTACTTATGTATGTTTACATTCTAAAATTAGTATGAATCGTGTTATTAATAACATCAGGGGATCTTACATCAGACTGCCTTCAGACACTTTCCCAGTAATTTATTTTACACTCGCAGACTTACAGGAACCAAATGAATATAAGTAAACTCTGGCTTATTTTGACATGTAGAGCAAATTTGAAAAGGATGTGAGTGTATGAAGGTATATTTGCATTCAGAAGGAACATACTGAGTCTAGGAATGAATGATTTATTTTAGTTGTAGGGAAAATTCTATCTAATTTAGTGATTTTTTAAAAGATTTATTTATTTATTTATTTTAGAGAGCAAGAGCAAGTGGGAGGAGAGGGTAGAGGGAGACGGAGAATCTCAAGCAGACTTCCTGCTGAGCATGGAACCCCACATGGGACCCAATTCCAAAACCCTGAGATCATGACCTGAACTGAAATCAAGAGTGGGAGGCTTAACTGACTGAGCCACCCAGGTGCCCCTAATTTAGTAATTTCTAAAAAGTATTCTGGGATTCATGTTTTCCTTTATTTCCTCTTTCCTTATACTCTCCATCCTGTCATCCTGGCCATTCTGTATTCTTGCCTCAGAGAATAGCTATAATAGCAGATAATAGAGAATATGTCTCTTTTTCCTCTTTTATGTTTCTAATGTGCAAACTTTAAGAAACCAGAAAGGACCCTTGACTGAGGAAAAGATCGTGCAGAAAATATTGTGAATAAAATGTTGAATGAAATGAGGAAAGGTAGATAATTTGGTTTTAAATAAAAATTTTGATTTATAAATGTGCAGTACATAATTGAGAAGTATAGGAATCTATTGTCATTTTTGTTGGTTTGAGTTCTGAAACTCCTAGCCATACTGAATTTTTTAAAAAGAAAATGACTCAAAGTTTTCTATTTGCTAAAATGAATACCGTGTTCAAAGCCATATTTAATTATATATAAACATACCACACATGTGTGCATGTATACACATATTTAAACTTTGTACCCAATAGTTAGAGAATACATGTTTTCTCAAATTCACATGTAATAAGGTGATAAACTGGCCATAAATACGTTCTCAACAAATTTCAAAACTTCTCATAGAAATCACATTAACCATTAAGAAATAAGGTTACTGTGATGGTTAATTTTATGTGTCAGCTTGACTGGGCCACAGGTTACCCAGACATCTGGTCAATCATTATTCTGGGTGTATCTGAGAAGATGTTTCCGGAAGAGATTAACATTTGAATAGGTAAACTAAGTAAATAAAGCAAGAGGGCATTCCTAATGTGGGTATGATTCATCCAAAAGAACAAAAGCCCAAATAGAATTCCTTCTTCCCCGGACCATCAAAATTCATTATGGTGCAAAAACAGCAATTTCAATTCAAGCAGAGAAAGTCAATTATTATATGATTTCACTTACTTGTGAAACATAAAGAATGACATAGAGGACATTAGGAGAAAGAAAGCAAAAGTGAAGCAGGGGAAATTGGAGGGGGAAACCAACCATAGAGACTGTGAACTCCAAGAAACAAATTGAGAGTTTTAGAGGGGGATCGTATGGGGAGACGATTGAGCCTGGTGGTGGGTATTAAGGAGGGTATGTATTACATGGAGCACTGGGTGTTATTATATAAATAATGAATCTTGGAACACTACATCAAAAACTAATGATGTATTGTATGGTGACTAATAGCATGATAAATTTTTTTTTAAAAAACTACAATTTTGTTTTCCACTTTAATAACCATATTTGAAGTACTAAGAAGAGCTCCTCAATAACAATATTTGTTTATAATTTCCACTGCTTCCTTTGGAAAAGATACTAACTTTTAACTGTGCTCCCATTATGACATTTAATGACCTGTGTTGTGCCTTTGCCACTAGATTATAAATTTCCTGTTTTATGTATCTGTTTCTCACTAAAATATGAGCTTCACGGGTTTAGAGTTAAGATTATAAGTTATTCAACCTCTTTGTCACAGCATATAACATATAGTAGGATTGGTTATAACTATTTTGAAGTTCTAAAAATAAAATATTTGCTAGTACTCTTGAGAGAGTTGGAGGAGTAGACTTGCAGAATTTAATGAAATCAGTACCAATTTATGGTCTTAAGTGGTTATATTCCAAAAGAAAGATATAGAAAATCAATGAAGTAAATATTCAAGTTGAGATGTTAGAGAAAGAACAGAGTGTATACAAAGAAAGCAGAAAGAGGAAGATAGTAAAGGTAAGAACAGAAATAAAAGATCTAAAAGCAAAGGTAAAGCCAAATCTTGATAATGAAAGGAATAATACAATAGGCAAAAATTGAGAAAGTCTGATGAAGAAAATAGAAGAAACGTCACCAATAAACAACATAAGGAAAACAAGAGTATATAGATACAGATGCAGCAGAGAAAACAAAGAAAATAAAATGAGATCAACAATTTTATGTCATTCATTTGAATATTTTAGTGCAATTACTAGATTCTTATATAATTAAAACATCAAACCTGACTTAAGACTATATTGTCCTCTAACAATTATAGGCTCTGAAGCAATAGTTAAATATATGCGTACACACACATACACAACACACACACACACACACACACACAGATATACCCTCTAGGATCATATACTTTTGGGGGAGAATTATATCAAACTTTAAATAAATATGTCTTTCCATCATTATAAAAAGTCTTCCAGAAGGTGAAAAGTGTGACTTTCTCCACTAATTTTATAAAAGCAAAGTCAGAAAAGAACAGTAAAGAAAGACAGACACAGACCAAATTGATTCAAAACATAGCTAGAAATTAATTTCTTTAAGCTCATAAAGATTTTTTATCAAAACCTTGCAGCAAATAGTCTCAATGGGAGAAACACTAAAATCTTTTTAATATTACAAACAAGTCAAAGATGTCCACTGATTCATCTAGCCATTCATTCATTTACTAAAAACATGTTGACTAAAACTATACCAGGCACTATTAAAGGCACTTGTGATATATAAGTGAACAAAATATGAATATTACCAATTTCAAGTAACTTATATTCTCATAACAGATACCAGAAAACAAACAGTACATACCGTTAATAACTACATAGATAACAGAATCTGAAAATATGGTAAAGATTTATAAATGTTAAATAAATATGATAAATGTTACAATCTGAACTATGACTTAAAAGGAAGAAAAATAGAGCAGATTAAAGAAAGATAGGAGTACCTGGGTGGAAGGATGATGTGTGATACAGCTTGTAGCATTAAATAGATCATCATGCCCTAAATGTGAGACATGAAACCATGAAAATCCTAGAGGGGAACACAGATAGCAACATCTTTGACATCAGCTGTAGCAACTTCTTACTAGATATGTCACTTAAAGCAAAGGAAACAAAAGCAAAAATGTAGTATTGGAACTTCATCAGAATAAAAAGCTTCTGTATAACAAAAGAAACAATCAACAAAATTAAAACACAATCTATAGAATGGCAGAAGATATTTTCAAACATATCTGATAAAATGTTAGTATCCAAAATATATAAGGAACTTAAAAAACTCAACACCTGAGGGGATGAGTCAAGATGGCAGAGAAGAAGCAGGCTGAGACTACATCAGGTAGCAGGAGATCAGCTAGATAGCTTATCTAAACATTGCAAACACCTACAAATCCAACGGGAGATCGAAGAGAAGAAGAACAGCAATTCTAGAAACAGAAAATCGACCACTTTCTGAAAGGTAGGACCGGCGGAGAAGTGAATCCAAAGAGACGGGAAGATAGACCGCAGGGGGAGGGGCTGGCTCCAGGGAAGCGGCCGAGCAACGTAGCACAGAATCAGGACTTTTAAAAGTCTGTTCCACTGAGGGACATCGCTCCAGAGGCTAAACCAGGGTGAAGCCCACGCGGGGTCAGCGTGGCCCCAGGTCCCACAGGGTCACAGAAAGATTGGGGGTGTCTGAGTGTCACAGAGCTTAAAGGTATTAGAACCGGGAAGCCGGCTACAGAGACAGAGCCGAGGAGTGAGCTCACAGCTCAGGGTTACCTTGAACCGGTCGCAGGCTCGGTCAGCTCAGAGCGAGGCCGGAGGCCAGGGAGATGGGAGTAATTGGGCACTGCTTTCTGAGGGCGCACTGAGGAGTGGGGCCCCGGGCTGTCGGCTCCTCCAGGCCGGAGACTGGGAGGCCACCATCTTCATTCCCGTCCTCCGGAACTCTACGGAAAATGCTCAGGGAACAAAAGCTCCCGAAAGCAAACCCAAGCAGATTAATCAGGCCGGCCCCTGGTAAGGGCGATGCAACTCCACCTGGGGCAAAGACACTTGAGAATCACTACAACAGGCCCCTCCCCCAGAAGATCAACAAGAAATCCAGCCAGGACCAAGTTCACCTATCAAGGAGTGCAATTCAATACCAAGGAGAGCAGCGGAATTCCAGAGGAGGAGAAAGCAAAGCACGGAATTCATGGCTTTCTCCCCATGATTCTTTAGTCTTGCAGTTAATTTTTTTCAATTTTTTTTCTTCTTCTGCTAAATTTTTTTTTAACTTTTACCCTTTTCTTTTTTAACGTTTTTTAACTAGTTTATCTAATATATATTTTTTTTTCTTTTTTGTATTTTTTTTTTATTCGTTTTCTTTTTTTAATTTTTTCTTTTTTTTTTTTTTCTGAACCTCCTTTTATCCCCTTTCTCCCCCCCACGATTTGGGGTCACTTCTGATTTGGTTAAAGCGTATTTTCCTGGGGACTTTGCCACCCTTTTAGTATTTTACTTGCTCATTCATATACTTTTATCTGGACAAAATGATTAGCAAAAAAATCCACCACAAAAAAAAGAACAAGAGGCAGTACCAAAGGCTAGGGACCTAATCAATACAGACATTGGTAATATGTCAGAACTAGAGTTCAGAATGACGATTCTCAAGGTTCTAGCCGGGCTCAAAAAAGGCATGGAAGATATTAGAGAAACCCTCTCGGGAGATATAAAAGCCGTCTCAGGAGAAATAAAAGAACTAAAATCTAAGCAAGTTGAAATCAAAGAAGCTATTAATGAGGTGCAGTCAAAAATGGAGGCTCTCACTGCTAGGATAAATGAGGCAGAAGAAAGAATTAGTGATCTAGAAGACCAAATGACAGAGAATAAAGAAGCTGAGCAAAAGAGGGACAAATAGCTACTGGACCACAAGGGGAGAATTCGAGAGATAAATGACAGAATAAGATGAAACAACATTAGAATAATTGGGATTCCAGAAGAAGAAGAGGGGAGCAGAAGGTATACTGGAGAGAATTATTGGAGAGAATTTCCCTAATATGGCAAAGGGAACAAGCATCAAAATCCAGGAGGTGCAGAGAACCCCCCTCAAAATCAACAAGAATAGGTCCACACCCCGTCACCTAGTAGTAAAATTTACAAGTCTTAGTGACAAAGAGAAAATCCTGAAAGCAGCCTGGAAAAAGATGTCTGTAACATACAATGGTAAAAATATTAGATTGGCAGCAGACTTATCCACAGAGACCTGGCAGGCCAGAAAGAGCTGGCATGATATATTCAGAGCACTAAATGAGAAACACATGCAGCCAAGAATACTATATCCAGCTAGGCTATCATTGAAAATAGGAGAGATTAAAAGCTTCCAGGACAAACAAAAACTAAAAGAATTTGCAAACACAAAACCAGCTCTATAGGAAATATTGAAAGGGGTCCTCTAAGCAAAGAAAGAGCCTAAAAGTAGTAGATCAGAAAGGAACAGAGACAATATACAGTAACAGTCACCTTACAGGCAATACAATACAGGCACTAAATTCATATCTCAATAGTTACCCTGAATGTTAATGGGCTAAATACCCCAATCAAAAGACACAGGGTATCAGAATGGATAAAAAAACAAAACCTATCAATATGTTGCCTACAAGAAACTCATTTTAAACCCGAAGACACCTCCAGATTTAAAGTGAGGGGGTGGAAAACAATGTACCATGCTAATGGACATCAGAAGAAAGCTGGGGTGGCAATCCTTATATCAGATCAATTAAATTTTCAGCCAAAGTCTATAATAAGAGATGAGGAAGGACACTATATCATACTCAAAGGATTTGTCCAACAAGAAGATCTAACAATTTTAAATATCTATGCCCCTAATGTGGGAGCAGCCAACTATATAAACCAATTAATAACAAAATCAAAGAAACACATCAACAATAATACAATAATAGTAGGTGACCTTAACACTCCCCTCACTGAAACGGACAGATCATCCAAGCAAAAGATCAACAAGGAAATAAAGGCCTGAAATGACACACTGGACCACATGGACATCACAGATATATTCAGAACATTTCATCCCAAAGCAACAGAATACACATTCTTCTCCAGTGCACATGGAACATTCTCCAGAATAGATCACATCCTCGGTCCTAAATCAGGTCTCAACTGGTATCAAAAGATTGAGATCATTCCCGGCATATTTTCAGACCACAATGCTCTGAAGCTAGAACTCAATCACAATACAAAATTTGGAAAGAACCCAAATACATGGAGAATAAACAGCATCCTTCTAAAGAATGAATGGGTCAACCAGGAAATTAAAGAAGAATTGAAAAACTTCATGGAACCAAATGATAAAGAAAACACAACAGTTCAAAATCTGTGGGACACAGCAAAGGCAGTCCTGAGAGGAAAATATATAGCGGTACAAGCCTTTCTCAAGAAACAAGAAAGGTCTCAGGTACACAACCTAACCCTACACCTAAAAGAGCTAGAGAAAGAACAAGAAAGAAACCCTAAACCCAGCAGGAGAAGAGAAATCATAAAGATCAGAGCAGAAATCAATGAAATAGAAACCAAAAAAACAATAGAACAAATCAACGAAACTAGGAGCTGGTTCTTTGAAAGAATTAATAAGATTGATAAACCCCTGGCCAGACTTATCAAAAAGAAAAGAGAAAGGACCCAAATAAATAAAATCATGAATGAAAGAGGAGAGATCACAACGAACACCAAAGAAATACAGACAATTATAAGAACATACTATGAGCAACTCTACGCCAACAAATTTGACAATCTGGAAGAAATGGATGCATTCCTAGAGACATATAAACTACCACAACTGAACCAGGAAGAAATAGAAAGCCTGAACAGACCCATAACCAGTAAGGAGATTGAAACAGTCATCAAAAATCTCCAAACAAACAAAAGCCCAGGGCCAGAGAGCGTCCCAGGGGTATTCTACCAAACATTTAAAGAAGAACTAATTCCTATTCTCCTGAAACTGTTCCAAAAAATAGAAATGGAAGGAAAACTTCCAAACTCATTTTATGAGGCCAGCATCACCTTGATCCCAAAACCAGACAAGGATCCCATCAAAAAAGAGAACTACAGACCAATATCCTTGATGAACACAGATGCAAAAATTCTCACCAAAATACTAGCCAATAGGATTCAACAGTACATTAAAAGGATTATTCACCACGACCAAGTGGGATTTATTCCAGGGCTGCAAGGTTGGTTCAACATCCACAAATCAATCAATGTGATACAACACATTAATAAAAGAAAGAACAAGAACCATATGATACTCTCCATAGATGCTGAAAAAGCATTTGACAAAGTACAGCATCCCTTCCTGATCAAAACTCTTCAAAGTGTAGGGATAGAGGGCACATACCTCAATATTATCAAAGCCATCTATGAAAAACCCACCGCAAATATCATTCTCAATGGAGAAAAACTGAAAGCTTTTCCGCTAAGGTCAGGAACACGGCAGGGATGTCCATTATCACCACCGCTATTCAACATAGTACTAGAAGTCCTAGCCTCCGCAGTCAGACAACAAAAGGAAATTAAAGGCATCCAAATCGGCAAAGAAGAAGTCAAACTATCATCTTCACAGATATATGATACTGTATGTGGAGAACCCAAAATACTCCACTCCAAAGTGCTAGAACTTGTACAGGAATTCAGTAAAGTGTCAGGATATAAAATCAATGCACAGAAATCAGTTGCATTTCTCTACACCAACAACAAGACAGAAGAAAGAGAAATTAAGGAGTCAATCCCATTTACAATTGCACCCAAAACTATAAGATACCTAGGAATAAACCTAACCAAAAAGGCTAAGAATCTATACTCAGAAAACTATAAAGTACTCATGAAAGAAATTGAGGAAGACACAAAGAAATGGAAAAATGTTCCATGCTCATGGATTAGAAGAACAAATATTGTAAAAATGTCTATGCTACCTAAAGCAATCTACACATTTAATGCAATTCCTATCAAAGTACCATCCATTTCTTTCAAAGAAATGGAACAAATAATCCTAAAATTTATATGGAACCAGAAAAGACCTCGAATAGCCAAAGGAATATTGAAAAAGAAAGCCAAAGTTGGTGGCATCACAATTCTGGAATCAAGCTCTATTACAAAGCTGTCATCATCAAGACAGCATGGTACTGGCACAAAAACAGACACATACAACAATGGAACAGAATAGAAAGCCCAGAAATAGACCCTCAACTCTATGGTCAACTCATCTTCGACAAAGCAGGAAAGAATGTCCAATGGAAAAGACAGCCTCTTCAATAAATGGTGTTGGGAAAATTGGATGGCCACATGCACAAAAATGAAATTGGATCATTTCCTTACACCACACACGAAAATAGACTCAAAATGGATGAAGGACCTCAATGTGAGAAAGGAATCCATCAAAATCCTTGAGGAGAACACAGGCAGCAGCCTCTTTGACCTCAGCCGCAGCAACTTCTTCCTAGGAACACCGCCCAAGGCAAGGGAAGCAAGGGCAAAAATGAACTATTGGGATTTTATCAAGATCAAAAGCTTTTGCACAGCAAGGGAAACAGTTAACAAAACCAAAAGACAACTGACAGAATGGGAGAAGATATTTGCAAATGACATATCAGATAAAGGGCTAGTGTCCAAAATCTATAATGAACTAATCAAACTCAACACCCAAAGAACAAATAATCCAATCAAGAAATGGGCAGAAGACATGAACAGACATTTCTGCAAAGAAGACATCCAGATGGCCAACAGACACATGAAAAAGTGCTCCATATCACTCGGCATCAGGGAAATACAAATCAAAACCACAATGAGATACCACCTCACACCAGTCAGAATGGCTCAAATTAACCAGTCAGTAAATGACAGATGCTGGTGAGGATGCGGAGAAAGGGGAACCCTCCTACACTGTTGGTGGGAATGCAAGCTGGTGCAACCACTCTGGAAAACAGCATGGAGTTTCCTCAAAATGTTGAAAATAGAACTACCCTATGACCCACCAATTGCACTGCTGGGTATTTACCCTAAAGATACAAACGTAGTGATCCGAAGGGGCACGTGCACCCGAATGTTTATAGCAGCAATGTCTACAATAGCCAAACTATGGAAAGAACCTAGATGTCCATCAACAGATGAATGGATAAAGAAGATGTGGTATATATACACAATGGAACGCTATGCAGCCATCAAAAGAAATGAAATCTTGCCATTTGCGATGATGTGGATGGAACTAGAGGGTATCATGCTTAGCGAAATAAGTCAATCGGAGAAAGACAACTATCATGTGTACTCCCTGATATGAGGAAGTGGAGATGGAACTTGGGGGGGTTAAGGGGGTAGGAGAAGAATAAATGAAACAAGGTGGGATTGGGAGGGAGACAAACCATAAGTGACTCTTAATCTCACCAAACAAACTGAGGGTTGCTGGGGGGAGGGGTGTTGGGAGAAGGGGGGTGGGGTTATGGACATTGGGGAGGGTATGTGCTATGGTGAGTGCTGTGAAGCGTGTAAACCTGGTGATTCACAGACCTGTACCCCTGGGGATATAAATACATTATATGTTTATTAAAAAAAGAATTAAAAAAAAATAAACCTCAACACCCAAAAGAAAAATAATCCACTTTAAAAATGGGCAGAAGACGTGAATTAATATTTATCCAAAGAAGACATACAGATGGCAGACATATGAAAAGATGCTCATCATCACTGACCATCAGGGAAATACAAAAAAGTACAATGAGAGATCACCTCATAGCTGTCCGAATGGCTAAAATCAAAACACAAGATACAACAGTGTTGGCAAGGATGTGGAGAGACGGGAAACCATTTGCACTGTTGGTGGGAATGCAAACTGGTCCAGCCACTCAGGGAAACAGTATAGAGATCCTTCACAAAGTTAAAAATAAACCTACACTATGATCCAGCAATTGTACTACCAGATATTTACCCAAAGAAGATAAAAATACTTATTCAAAGGGATACATGCATTACAATGTTTATAGCAGCATTATTTACAATAGCCAAATCATGGAAACGGCCCAAGTATCCATCAATTGATGCATGGATAAAGAAGTGCTATAGAAGAGGAGCAAGATGGAGGAGAAGTAGGAGGCCTACATATTGTTGGGTCCCAGGAATTCAGCTAGATAGTTATCAAACCATCTGAACACCTACAAACTCAAGAGGAGATTAAAGAAAAGAATAGCAGCAATTCTAGGAACAGAAAAGTGACAACTTTCTGGAAGGTAGGAGGTGTGAAGAAATGAATCCAAGGTGATATACAGGAAGATAGACTACAGGGGGAGGGACCAGATACTGGCAAGTGATATAGCAATAGAGCACAAAATCGGAACTTTTAGAAATCTGCTTAAATGAGAGACATCACTCCAGAGGCTAAGTAGGGAGTGGAGCCATCGCTGGGACAGTGTGGTCTCAGGACCCACGGGGACACAAAAAGAGAGGGGTGCCTGAGTATACCAGAGTTCTCAGGTATCGGACCTGGGAAGCCAACTGCGGAGACATAGCCAAGGAGTAGGAACTCAGCTCAGGATTACCTTAAACTGTGATCCAAGGCATATTCAGGCCACTGCTCTTCAAGCAGGGACCCCCCACTAGGGCCAGACCTGGGGAGAACCCCCTCCTTCTCTGGGAGGAGCAGTGCAAGAGCACGCTGCAGGAATCTGCTGGGTTTGGAGACTTAAAATGGGGCTGTATGCCAGAGACAGAAATGCTCAGTCAGAGGCTGAGTGAGCACAGAGCGTGGCCGGAGACCAGGAAGGCAGGAGTGTTTGACTGCTTTTCTCTGAGGGTGCACTGAGGAGTGGCATCCTGAGCTCTTGGCTCCACCAGCTCAGAGACTGGGAGGCCACCATTTTCACTCTGGTCCTCCAAAACTGTACTGTTACTTAGCCTGACCCCTGACAAGGATGATGCAATTGCACTTCAGGCAGACATTTGAGAATCACTGCAACAGGCTACCCCAGAAGATCAGCAAGAACATTGAGCCAAGACCAAGTTCACTGATCAAGGAGAACTGTGGAATTCCAGAGCTAGAGGAATGCATCATATAGAATTCATGACTTTCTCCCCATGATTCTCTAGTCTTTCAAAGTTAAAAGTTTTAAATTTTATTTTTTTCTTATTCTATTTTTTTTTATTTTTCCTCTTTCCTATTTTAATCTTTTTAACTATTTTATCTTATCAATGTCTTTTTAAAAATCTTTTAA
Organism: Enhydra lutris kenyoni; assembly: GCF_002288905.1. NCBI lineage: Eukaryota > Metazoa > Chordata > Mammalia > Carnivora > Mustelidae > Enhydra > Enhydra lutris. Next base: position 19,355,251 of record NW_019154105.1, on the reverse strand, counting down.
ATTTTTCATTGTTATAGTCATATTCTATCCCTTCATTGTATTTAATCTTAATTTTGTATACATATAAGTTTTCTTTCCTTAAAATTTTGGGATATAGTTTCCTCTAACAGATCAAAATATACCCTGAATCCAGCATATGGCTTTGTTCTAGTCTGCAGATGGATCACATTCTCTGCTTTTCTTTTCTTTTTTCTTTCAATGAACTTCTTATCAATTACTTTTTTAGAATCTTTTTTTCATTTTCCTCTTTACATTCATATTCCATCCCTTCGTCATGTTTCCCTTATTTATATACATATAAGTTTTTCTTTCTTTAAAATTTTGGGAGGCAGTTTCTTCAAACAGACCAAAATACAGGTGTGTGGCTCTGTTCTATTCACCAGTCTAATCATATACATATGATTTTATATATACATAATAATCATATATATGTGTTATATGTGTATATATATATGGTGTTTTATATATATTTCTTTTTTTCTCTCTCCTTTCTTCTCTCCCTGGTTTCAGGTCTCTTCTGATTTGGTTAGTGTATATTTTTCTGGGGTCGTTGCTACCCTTTTAGTATTTTGTTTTCTCATTCATTGATTCCTATCTGGATAAAACAACAAGGTAGAAAAACTCACAACAAAAAAAAAGAACAAGAGGCAGTACCAAAGGCTAGGGAGCTGATCAATATGGGCATTAGTAAGATGTCAGAACTAGAGTTCCGAATGATGATTACAAAGAAGATAGCTGGGCTTGAAAAAAGCATAGGAGATACTAGAGAATCCCTTTCTGGAGAAATAAAATCCCTTTCTGAAGAAATTAAAAAAAAAAAAAACTAAATCTAACCAAGTCAAAATTCAAAAAGCTATGCAATTGAAAATAGAGGTTATTACTGCTAGGAAAAATAAGGCAGAAGAGAGAATTAGTGATATAGAAGACCACATGATGGAGAATAAAGAACCTGAGAAAAAGAGAGATAACTACTGGACCATGAGGGGAGAATTCGAGAGATAAGTGATACCATAAGATGAAACAATATTAGAGTAATTGGGATCCCAATAAAGAAGAAAGAGAGAGGGGCAGAAGGTGTATTGGAATAAATTATAGCAGAGAACTTACCTAATTTGGGGAAAGAAACAAGCATCAAAATCTAGGAGGCACAGAGAATCCCCCTTAAAATCAATAAAAATAAAATAGGTCAACAACCCATCATCTAATAGTACAAGTCTCAGTGACAAAGAGAAAATCCTGAAAGCAGCAAGGGACAAAAGGTCTGTAACATACAATGGTAGAAATATTAGATTGGCAGCAGACCTATCCACAGAGACCTAGCAGGCCAGAAAGGACTGGAATGATATATTCAGAGCACTAAATGAGAAAAATATGCAGTCAAGAATACTATATCCCGCCTAGCTGTCATTGAAAATAGGAGAGGAAAAAAGCTTCCAAGAGAAACAAAAACTAAAAGAATTTGCAAACACCAAACCAGCCCTACAGAAAATATTGAAAGGGGTCCTGTAAGCAAAGAGAGAGCCCAAAATAGACCACAAAGGAACAGAGACAATATACAGTAACAGTCACCTTACAAGCAATACAATGGCACTAAATTCATATCTTTCAATAGATACTCTGAATGTAAATGGGCTAAATACCCCAATCAAAGGACACAGAGCATCAGAATGGATAAACAACAAAAACAACAACAAGACCCATCAATATGCTGTCTGCAAGAAACTAATTTTAGACCTAAAGACACCTCCATATTTAAAGTGAGGGTGTGGAAAACAATTTACCATGCTAGTGGACATCAAAAGAAAGCTGGGGTGGCAATCTTTATATCAGATAAATTAGATTTTAACCCACACACTATAATAAGAAATGAGGAAGGACACTATATCATACTTAAAGGGTCTATCCAATAAAAAGATCTAATAATTTTAAGTATCTATGGCCCTAACATGGGAGCAGCCAATTATATAAACCAATTAATAACAAAATCAAAAAAACACATCAGCAATAATACAATATTAGTAGGGGATTTTAACATTCCCCTCACTGAAATGGACAGATCATCTAAGCCAAAAATCAACAAGGAAATATAGGCTTTAAATGACACACTGGACCAGATGGAAATCAACAGATATATTCAGAACATTCCATCCCGGGGCGCCTGGGTGGCTCAGTGGGTTAAGCCTCTGCCTTCAGCTCAGGTCATGGTCTCAGGGTCCTGGGATCGAGCCCCGCATCAGGCTCTCTGCTCAGCAGGGAGCAGGCTTCCCTTCCTCTGTCTCTCTGCCTGCCTCTTTGCCTACTTGTGATCTCTGTCTGTCAAATAAATAAAATCTTTAAAAAAAAAAAAAAAAAAGAACATTCCATCCCAAAGCAACAGAATACACATTCTTCTCTAGTGCACATGGAACATTCTCCAGACTAGATCATATCCTGGGTCACAAATTAGGTCTCAACTGGTACCAAAAGATTGGGATCATTCCCTGCATATTTTCAGACCACAATTCTCTGAAGCTAGAACTCAATCACAAGAGGAAAGTTAGAAAGAACTCAAATACATGGAGGCTAAGGAGCATCCTACTAAATAATGAATGGGTCAGTTGGGAAATTAAAGAAGAATTGAAAAAATTTATGGAAACAAATGATAATGAAAACACAACCATTCAAAATCTTGGGATATAGCAGGCAGTCCTGAAAGGAAAGTATATAGCAATACAAGCCTTTCTCAAGAAACAAGAAAGGTCTCAAATATACGACCTAACTCTACACCTAAAGGAGCTAGAGAAAGAATAGCAAATAAAGCCTAAATCCAGCAGGAGAAGAGAAATAATAAAGATCACTGCAGAAATTAATGAAATAGAAACCAAAAGAACAGTAGAACAAATCAATGAAACCAGGAGCTGGTTCTTTGAAAGAATTAATAAGATTGATAAACCTCTGGCCAGGCTTATCAAAAAGAAAAGAGAAAGGACCCCAATTAATAAAATCATGAATGAGAGAGAAGAGATCACATCCAACACCAAAGAAATACAAAGAATTATAAGATCATATTATGAGCAACTATGCACCAACAAGCCTGACAATCCAGAAGAAATAGATGCATTCCTAGAGATATATAAACTACCAAAACTGAACCAGGAAGAAATAGAAAACCTGAACAGACACATAACCAGTAAGGAGATTGAAGCAGTCATCAGAAATCTCCCAACAAACAAGAGCCCAGGGCCAGACGGCTTCCCGGGGCAATTCTACCAAACATTTAAAGAAGAATTAATACCTATTCTCCTGAAACTCTTCCAAAAAAATAGAAATGGAAGTAAAACTTCCAAACTCATTTTATGAGGCCAGCATGACCTTGATCACAAAACCAGACAAAGACCACATCAAAAAGAAGAATTACAGACCAAAATCCCTAATGAAAATGGATGCAAAAATTCTCACCAAAATACTAGCCAATAGGATCCAACAGTACATCAAAAGGATTATACACCCCATGACCAATGGGATTTATTCCTGGGCTGCAAGTTTAGTTCAACATCCACATATTAATCAATGTGATATAATACATTAAGAAAAGAAAGAAGAAGAACCATATGATACTCTCAATAGATGCTGAAAAAGCATTTGACAAAGTACAGCATCTTTTCTTGATCAAAACTCTTCACAGAGTAGGGATAGAGAGTACATACCTTAATATCATCAAAGCCACCTATTAAAAAGCCCATAGCAAATATCATTCTCAATAAAGAAAAACTGAGGGCTTTTCCCTTAAGGTCAGGAACACGGCAGGGCTGTCCACTATCACCACTGCTATTCAACATAGTACTAGAAGTTTTAGCCTCAGCAATCAGACAACAAAAAGAAATAAAATGCATCCAAATCAGAAAAGAAGTCAAACTCTCACTATTTGATGATACAATACTTTGATGATATGATACTTTATGTGGAAAACTCAAAAGACTCCACTCCAAATCTGCTATAACTTATACAGGAATTCATTAAAGTGTCAGGATATAAAATCAATGCATAGAAATCATTGCATTTCTATACACCAACAACAAGACAGAAGAAACAGAAATTAAGGAGTCGACCCCATTTACAGTTGTACTGAAAACCATAAGATATCTAGGAATAAACCTAACCAAAGAGGCAAAGAATCTGTTCTCAGAAAACTATAAAGTACTCATGAAAGAAATTGAGGAAGACACAGAGAAATGGAAAAAAGTTCCATGCTCATGGATTGGAAGAACACATATTGTGAAAATTTCTATGCTATCTAGAGCAATCTACACTTTTAATGCAATCCCTATCAAAATACCATCAACTTTTTTCACAGAAATGCAACAAATAATCCTTAAATTTATGTGGAACCAGAAAAGACCCTGAATAGCCAGAGGAATGTTGAGAAAGAAAGCAAAGTTGGTGGCATCACAATTCCAGACTTTAAGCTCTAATACAAAGCTATAATCATTAAGACAGTATGGTATGGCACAAAAACAGACACATAGATCAATGGGACAGAATAGAGAGCCCAGAAATAGACCCTCAACTCTATGGTCAACTAATCCTTGACAAAGCAGGAAATAATGTCCAATGGAAAAAAGACAGTCTCTTCAACAAACAGTGTTAGGAAAATTGGACAACTACATGCAGAAAAATGAAACTGGACCATTTCCTTACACCACATACAAAAATAGACTCAAAATGGATGAAAGACCTCAATGTGAGACAGGAATCTATCAAAATACTTGAGAGGAACACAGGCAGCAACCTCTTCGACCTCAGCCGCAGCAACTTCTCCCTAGAAACATCACCAAAGGCAAGGGAAGTAAGGGCAAAAATGAACTATTGGGACTTCATCAGTATAAAAACCTTTTGCACAGCAAAGGAAACATTCGACAAAACCAAAAGACAACCAACAGAATGGGAAAAGATATTTGCAAATGACATATCAGATAAAGGGCTTATATCCAAAAGAACTTCTCAAACTCAACACCCAGAGAACTAGTAATCCAATCAAGAAATGGGCAGAAGACATGGACAGACACTTCTGCAAAGAAGACATCCAAATGGCCAAAAGACACATGAAAAAGTGCTACATATCACTCGGCATCAGGGAAATACAAATCAAAACCACAGTGAGATACCACCTCACACCAGTCAGAATGGCTAAAATTAACCAGTCAGGAAACGACAGGTGTAGGCGAGGATGCGGAGAAAGGGGAACCCTCCTATACTGTTGGTGGGAATGCAAGCTGGTGCAGCCACTCTGGAAAACAGTATGGAGCTTCCTCAAAAATTTGAAAATAGAGCTACCCTACAACCCAGGAATTCTCTACCGGGTATTTACCCTAAAGATACAAATGTAGTGATCCAAAGGGGCACATGCACCCGAATGTTTATAGCAGCCAAACTATGGAAAGCAGCTAGATATCCATCAACAGTTAAATGGGTAAAGAAGATGTGGTATATATATATCCAGTGGAATACTACATGGTCATCAAAAAAAAATCTTGCCATTTGCAATGACATGGATGGAAATATAGGGTATTATGCTAAGCAAAATAAGTCAATCAGAGAAAGACAATTATCATATGATCTCTCTGATATGAGGAATTGAGAGGCAGGGCAGGGGGCCATGGGAGGAAGGGAGGAAAAGATGAAACAAGATGGGACCAGGGAGGGAGACAAACCATAACAGACCCTTAATCTCAGGAAACAAACTGAGGGTTGTTGGGAGCAGGGGGTGGGTGTGGGTTAAGGTGGCTGGATTATGGACATTGGGGAGGCTATGTGCTATGGTGAGTGCTGTGAATTGTGTAAGACTGATGATTCACAGACCTGTACCCTTGAGACAAATAATATATGTTAATAAAAAAGAAGAAGTGGTATATATAGATATACTATGTAAATACACAATATACTCAGCCATAAAAAAAAGAGTAAAATCTTGCCTTTTGCAAGGAAGTGGATGGAGCTAGAGAGTATTATGCTAAGGGAAGTAAGTCAGAGAATGACAAATACCATATGATTTCATTCATATGTGTAATTTAAGAAACAAAACAAGTGAGCAAAGGTAAAAGAGAGAGAGAGAGAGAGAGAGGCAAACCAAGTAAGAGACTCTTAACTATAGAGAACAGAGAACAAACTGATGGTTACCAGAGTGGGGTGGGGATGGGATAAATAGGTGAGGGGGATTAAGGAGAGCATTTATGATTAGCACTAGGTGTTGTACTGAAGTGCTGAATTACTAAATTTACCCCTGAAGTTAGTATTACACTATATGTTAACTAACTGGAATTTAAATTAAAACTTTAAAGAATAAGTAGGTATTCATGCTAAGCTTCATTAAGAAGAAAGTATTTAGGAATCATTTGAAAGCTTTGAAGGAAATCAAACAAGTATCTGAAGAATTCCTGACAGTGAAACTGTGGTAAGGCAGTAACATGCCTCTCTGTTTAAGAAGTAGCAAAGAGGCCAGCATGGCCAAGGCAGTATTCTAGACTGAGTTTCCCTCATACTAATTCCTTATCAAGGATTTGGATTCTCATAGTTTATTTGAGAGGTGATCCTGAGGAGCATGCAAAAGGATGGGAGGAATATAAGGCAGAGAAAAAAAGTGGCTAATAAAAGGTGAGTTGATGAATCTCAGTCCTACTGAGGACTAGGTGTGGATGCATGTACATGCCATCTTAGACTTCCCCAGTAAGAGAGATGGAAGCAGGAATAATTATCCACTGATTTCCATCCTCCACAGGTTAAGGGATGAAGATGGAGCATCATATACCCAGCATTTCTGGGTTGCCCTGCAGTGGGCTCAGCAATCTTCTGGCTGCTACAGTCAGTCTATGGGCAGAGAAACTAGGGTTAGATCACACAAGTATTGGACGTAAGACGGTACTAGTGGGCATTTGAAATACCCATCACCATAGCTGTGAGTGAATTAGGAGGTAAGTCTATGTGGTATGTGGTAGGGAATGAGCAGTGTCTGCTGCAAGCAGTGAAAACAAGGGAAATGGAGATAAGATGAGGAGAAGGGGATTAAGGAAAGGGTGATCTTACAGAGTATTGTATGTCTTGTAATGACTCAGTTTTTCTACTCTATATTAAAGGTGGAGAGTTATAAAACATTAGAGAGTTATAAAACCATTTGGTTGTGCTATTGAGGATAAAATGTAGTGTCAGAGTAGGAGCAAGGTAAGGGCAAACTGTTAGGAAGCCATTAAAGTAATCCTCACAAGAAATAAAGATGTCTTAGGCAAGACTGGTAGTGGGCAATTGAGACAAAGTCATATTCTGGATATGTTGTGTATGGTGACGTCTTTTTCTATTTTAAATTGTAGTAAATGTTCTTAACATTAAAGCAAGAAAAATAAAGACTTAAAATTGGAAAGTAAAGAGTCATCTAATGTGATGACTTGACTATCTACATGGAAAAATCAAGACTCTGGAATCTAACTACTGGAAATAAGCATAGAGTTTGACAAGTTAGATAGCTAGGAGACTGATATTTTAAAAATCAATTGCATTTCTATATATCAGGAACACATAATCATTTTAAAATACACATTGTATATTAGCAACTGATGAGGTATCTAGGAATATGTCCAAAAGAAGGTGTATAAGACCCATACAAAAAAAATTATAACGCGTTGACAGACATTAAAGACCTATGGAGAAATATCTTGTGTTTATGGTGAAAAACATTCATTTGGGGAAAAGATGTAAAGTTACACCATATTAATCTACAAAATCAAGTCAATTAAATTCTTTTTTCAAAAAGATTTATTTACTTATTTTAGAAAGAAAGAGAGCTTGGGTGCAGGGGCAGAGGGAGAAAAATCCCAAGCAGACTCCATGGGGAGTGCAGAGCCCAAAGCAGGGCTCCATCTCAAAACCCTGAGATCATGACCTGAGTCAAAACCAAGAGTCAGATGTTCAATCAACTGCATGACTCAGGCACCTCAATTCAATCAAATTCTGACAAGAATTTCAAATGCAGATCCTGAAGTTTTTGTGGAAGTATAAAAAAGAAAGAATAATTGAGACAAAGATAGAAAAATAAAATGAGGGGAGTTCTCTTTCCAGGTATCAAAACCATCAGAAAGCTATGGTGTTTGGACATGTATAATTTGTGCCAAGAGATAAAAACCAAGCAATGCAAAAGTTTAGAGAGCTTGAAATGGGGATACATTCTCAAACACAGTATCCAGGCTGTGGGGAAAGAAGTAAGGAGAGAAGGGAGAAGAGATGTCAATAAATGTTGTCAGCAATAACTGGTGAACCCATTTAGGAAAAAAGGATTTCTACCTCACACTTATTTGAAATCAATTTCAGATGGATTAGGGGCACCTGGATGGCTCAGTCAGTTAAACATCCAACTCTTGATTTCTGCTCAGGTCATGATCTCAGGGTTATAAGATCGAGCCCTGAGTTGGGCTCTGCACTGGGTGTGGAGCCTGCTTAAGATTCTCTCCCTCGCAACCTCTCCTCTCTCTCTCTCTTAAAAAAAAAAAAAATTTCAGATGGATTAAAAAATTAAATGTAGAAAAAAAAAAAACCCAGAATGTTTATGCATAAACCCATAGAGCAGTATCATTCTAATTTGGTATGAGGAAATCAGTTTTTAAATATGACCTCCTCACACACACATACACAAAATATTAACTTGACTACTTAAATTCAGTTTGTCAAAAATACATCAAAAAATGTGAAAAAAATGAGCCATAATGTGGGAGAAGATACTTGTAACACATAACTGACAAAAATATAATCCCAAGAATAAAGAATCCTTACATATCATAAGTAAAAGACAAAAAAGATCTAACTTGATTGGCAAAATTTAAGGAAAGGACGTAAATCAATGGAAACACCTATACGTTACTCATGAAATGCAAGGTGGTATTTTCTGGAAAAATGGAGCATTCACATACACTTCTACTCAATACTTTCATTCCAAGATATATTCCAAGAAACTCATTCACATATATACTGAGATACATGTACAAGAAGAATTATATAATTACTCAAAACACTGGGTACAAAGTAAATGTCCATAACCGAGAAAATATTTTAAATTACAGTATTATAGTAATACAGTGGCATATTGTAGAGCAGTGATAATAAACCACAGCTACATTCAACAGCATAGATGAACTATTAAGGAATAATTTGGGGTTTAAAAATAAGTTTTAAAAAACTAAAACTAGGGGCACCTGGGTGGCTCAGTCATTAGGCCTTCAGCTCAAGTCATGATCCCAGAGTCCTGGAATCAATCCCCGCATCAGACTCCCTTCTCCATGGAAAGCCTGCTTTTCCCTCTCCCACTCCCCCTGTTTGTGGTCCTGCTGGCACTATCCCTCTCTCTTTTTAATAAATAAATAAAATAGTAAAATAAAATAAAAACTATATACAAGTATGATAAATTTCTATAAAGTTAAAAAAAGGTATAACAAAATAGTACTTTATTCAAAGTCTACATTTACAAAGCTGTAAATGTTCATTCTATCCCCCCTACCCCAAAAATAGCTTCACAGACACAGGATGAAATATCTGTGTACCATGGCCCTAGTCAAGTTGACACATAAAATAGGCCACCACAATAAGTTATTATGAATATCATTTTGTACAGATCACATATATTATATGAAAAAAGCAAACAATAGAAAGAAAATGTGTTGGAGATTAAGGTGAGAGAAGGGGCTACAGTTGAAAAGAAAGTAGAAGAAATACAGGGGATGCTGCAACTGAAAGGAGACTTTTTAATGAGATGGGTCTCTCTGGGCTACAAAATCAAATGTTCATAGAGCATACTGAAGTTAACTCGTGGATTTTAAAAGTCCAGTATTTCCAACCAGCAACTTAATCTAATTACTGTGTGCAAATTACTTAAGCTCTCAGTGCCTCCATTTTCCACACATCAAATGAGAATAGTAATCATAGTTATTTTTAAAATAACAGTAATAAAACTTATTATCTATTAAAACTGTTTTCACAGTTACATCAGGTAATATTATACAACCGAAACAACAGTGCCTGGAATCTGGTAAATATAAACTCTTACCATTATCACTAGTAAGATTAGTATTTGTATTTGTACCTTTATGTATACCATATTTATTATTGTTGCTGCTGTTGTTAAATAGGGGTCTGAAGTTTTTGACTTCCTCTGAAGCTTTTGACTTTCTTCTCAATCTGGTAGAACCCCTCCTACAGAGAAAGCATCTCTGTATACCCTGTAGGCGCTAAAAGACAAAGGGAAAGCCACACTAACATGTTTCATTCTTGTTGGCTGTGTGTAGTCATCTTACCTCTGTTCATTCTTATATCCTTGGCTAAAACAAATGAAGAGATTATAGCTGATGTGCGGGTAGTCACTTCCTATCACTCCATGTTCCACCAGATGTGTATTACATATGTAAAATAGTGTATGTATTTCCTCACTTTGTAAAAGAAAAGTATTTTTTAAAGTCATCACAGAATAATTACCTAAGTAAATATCTTTGTATGACTTAAAATCCAGGATTCAGAAGGTGGAGATAATTTTTAAGATTTTATTTGCAAATGTGTATATAAAAAATAGTGGAGATAAAGAACACATTTCTGTGTTCTCCCTGGTCCTTGAAAATGATATTGATCATTTAGAGTAAAATAATTTTAAAAACTATTGTATATTTTGATGAATCACAATTCCCCCAGAGAAACCACTAGCTTCAGAAAGAGTGGTTCTTATCCATTATAGGAATGGTATGAAAACAGATTCCTCTTTCCCCAAGACATTGGTATAAAAATAGTAACTCTGCTGCATTATGGGTAATTCAGTCAAGTTACCTATATTAATAAAAGGGGGCTGCCTGTATGATCCTCTTTTGCTTTCAGAAATTGTTTTGAAACCCCCAATGTCCCTTCAGTAGCCCACTTGATATTCTTCCCCCTACAATGACATTGGGAATAACTAAGCTGTTAAGAGAAGACTCATAATGAAATAACAAAACACAAAACAATTGAGGCAAATATTTTATGCTCATTTTATTTCCATTCATTAGTATTTAAAGGTCAGAAAAACACTTGTAATTTGGAAAAAAAAAGAATAAAAATAAATGCTAGTTTCCTCTTGGTTTCACTTGGAAAAGTATTAACATTTTTCTGAAATGTAAACCCAAAGCAATTAAAAAGAAATAATAATATTCAGGATTAATGTACGATACATTATTCATTTACAGTTTTAAAATTTCAAAATGAGTAGCCATAATGCTAAATTAAGAGAATGGTAGGTTTTAAATCCCTATTCATAAATAATTCTTAATTCAAACAAGTTCCCTTCAGTATTATTTAGAATTGAGGTGCAAGACCTATTACATACATGGCCAATAGGATATCCATTCTATATTCCAACCCTTTATTATCTTACTCAGATAAAGGCCATTCAATCTAGGATTACCTTGTTAATCATAGGACTAAAAAGCTGTGATCAAAGTGAAGGTTCTTGGTTAGGTCAGAAAACCAGTAATTCCATTACTGATTTTTTAAGTTCATTCCATGATTTTGTTAGTTTATTATCCCTTGTAGGAACTGAAACCTGTATTTCATTTCATTTGGGGGATATTTACTGAAGAACCATTTCAATTAATACTGCTAAATATTACATGAGGTCAATTTTAAATGGCCTCTTTGCCAAAGCAAGCACTGTTATTCCCATTAAAACATATTCCTATACATAAGACTAAAATTTTATACAAATTTACATGCTTTTTTCCTAATGTATTTTTTAAACTACCAATAATATCCCTGCTACTATATTTGTTATAAAAGTTATTTGACAAAAAAAATAAAACACAGAATTCTACTGTGGGAAAAAAATATATATTCCAAAGATTAAAATAAGCATGATAAATTTTATTAACTTGCAATCCCTTGGAATTTTCAATAATTTAAAATGGATTTAAACTGAAGTTTACCTTAGTTTATCTAGCCAATCCTTTTCAGAGTCTATAAACGTATGGTATAGACAAAAAAGCTAGGGATTTGTTTTAAATAAGCAAGTCAAAGACCTATTTTCAAGAGCTTCTCAAATAATTTACATATAGAAATATATTAATTACAATGTTTCCCTAGTTATTTATAAAAGAAAATTCCTCTATGGTTTGTACTCTGAAAAGCATTTTAGGCTAGTCAGTTTTTTCAATTACTCCTATTTGGGTAATTGTATGCATCTAAAATTTGAACACCGTGTTTCCTTTAAATATTATCTAATTCACATTTTAATTTATTAATATGAACTTTACCACCAATAGACCTCATTGGAAAGATAGTCCTCAAAGTAGTAAATAATACTTCATCTCCCTACTAGGACAGTTACAAGCAGAAATTTTTTTATCCATTAAGAACACTTGCAGGTACCATTTATTACTATTAGCTCTATAGTGATAACTTTTTCTCAAACTTTTTTCTTGTACTTTTTTAATTTAAATTTTATTAGTTAACATTCAGTGCAATACTCATTTCTGGAGTAGAATTCAGTGATTCATCACTTACATAAGACACCAAGTGCTCATCACAACTGCCCTCTTTAATTCCTGTCAACCATCTAGCCCATTCCCACCCCCATCAAACCTCAGTTTGTTTTCTATCATTAAGAGTGACTTATGGCTGGGCACCTGGGTGGCTCAGTTGGTTAACTGTCTGCCTTCAGCTCAGGTCATGATCCCTGGGTCCTGGGACTAAGCCCCACATCAGGCTCCCTGTTCAGTACACAATCTGCTTCTCCCTCTGCCCCTCCCCTCCACTCATGCTCTATCTTTCTCTCTCTCAAATAAATAAAGAAAATCTTAAATATGTCACTTATTGCTTGTTACCCACTCTTTTTTTTCTTTTCCCTTTTCCATACGTTCATCTGTTTTCTTTCTTAAATTCCACATATGAGTGAAATCATATGGTATTTGTCTTTCTGACCCACTTATTTCATAGGTAACATAATATATCCTAGCTCCATCCATGTCGTTGCAAATGGCAAGATTTCATTCTTTTTGATGGTTCAATAATATTCCATTATATATACCGCCTCTTCTTTATCCAGTCATCAGTCAATGGACATTTGGGCTCTCTCCATAGTTTGACTATTTCTCAGACATTTTTTCTCATGTCCTTACGTCTCTTAGAATGGAAATCTTAAGTGTATTCAATTCAGAGAACCCACATGCAAACCTCAAATAGCCATATTTTTGCCAGTGAGTCTTCATAATTATTCTGTGTGATGGTTAGTTGTTTTGGTTTTTGGGGTTTTTTTTAGATTTTATTTATTTATTTTAGAGAGAGAGTGCAGGGAGAGTGGTGGCAGGGGGGAGGGAAAGAGAATCCCAAGCAAACTTCACCCTGAGCACAGACCCCCATGCAGGGCTTGATCTCAGGACCTGGTAATCATGACCTGAGCTGAAGGCAGATGCTTAACCTACTGAGCCACCCAGGCCCCCCAGATGGTTAGTGTTGTGTTTTCCACTTGGCTAGGTCTCAGTATCCAAATATTTTATTCTAGGGGTGCCTGGGTGGCTCAGTGGGTTAAAACCTTTGCCTTCAGCTTGGGTCATGATTCCAGGGTCCTGGGATCGAGCCCCACATCGGGCTCTCTGCTCTGTGGGAGCCTGCTTTCTCCTCTCTCTCTGCCTGCCTCTCTGCCTACTTGTGATCTCTGTCTATCAAATAAATAAATAAAATCTAAAAAAAAAAAAACCACAAATATTTTATTCTAGATGTTTCTGTGAAGGCATTTTTTTGAATGGGATTAGAATTTAAATTAGTAGACTTTATGTCCTTCATAATGTAGGTAGGCCTCATCCAATAATTTAAAGATCTTAAGAAAAAAACTAACTCCACCAGGAAAGAGAGGAACTTCTTCCAGCAGACTGCTTTCACATTTAAACTGCAACTCTTCCTTCAGTTCCCAAACTATGGGCCTACCTTGCAGATTTTGGACTTGGCTAGTCTCCACAAAATCTTGAGCCAATTCCTTAAAATATTTACCCCCCAACCTTTCTCTCATTTACATACTTATATAAGATATATTAT
>NW_019154105.1:19279256-19321193 GCF_002288905.1 Enhydra lutris kenyoni | reverse complement strand
TGAAGTGTGTAAACCTGGCGATTCACAGACCTGTACCCCTGGGGATAAAAATATATTATATGTTTATAAAAAATAAAATTAAAAAAAAAAAAAAAGAAAAAAAAACTATTGTTAGAATCCTGGCAGAAAGAAAATAATTGCAACTCCAAAAAATTTTAAAGTATGATCATTCTTAAAGTGAAAGTCATCACAGTTTTCTGAATATCCCCAACCATTAATCTATGGTATATTTTATTCTGAAACACCTTTAGAAACATATCATCTCATATTTATGTAACACTTCATATTCTCCAAACAGATTTCCTGGCCTTTGAAGTACTGTGATCCTCACAATAACCATCTGAGTAAGAAGGATGATTATCTTTTCAGCTGAGAAAATATGTTCCCTAAGAAGTATCATTTGACCCTGGTATTGCTTGGGCTACAACTCAGTACATTGAATCCAAGGACTGATGTTCTTTCCACTAAAACCGATGTTCTTTCCACTAAAACCAAGAGGGCTCAGGAACAGATTCCTTCTGTGTTTACAACCAAGACTTGACTTTAAAGACCTAATAACGGGTGCCTGGGTGGCTCAGTTGGTTAAGCAGACAGCTCTTGATTTCGGCTCAGGTCATGGAATCAGATCATGGTCTCAGAGCCCTGGAATGAAGCCCCACATCAGGCCACATCTAACCTTGCATCAGGCTCTGCACTTAGCAGGGAGTCTGCTTGAGGATTCTCTCTCTCTCCCTCTCCTTTTGCCCCTGCCCCTGTGCGCTCTCTCTCTCTCTCTAAAATAAATAAAAATCTGAAAACAAACAAACAACAATAACAAAAAAAAAGCCTAAAGGCCCAATAACCCAAATATGTATAAATGCAGAAAGTTAAGTACTCTTTCACTTCTAGTCTCAAGGCTATGAAGTGGTTCCATAGCAACCATTGGCCATTCACTTCTCATTCCTTTTTATTCATTATTCTCTCTCGAAAAACCATTAGTTGAGTTGAGACAATCTCTACTTTAGAGCAAAAATAAACAGAATGAGTTACTTTTGTAAGTTCCCAAAGCATATCAGTGACAGAACTAGCATATGACTTTAAAAATCTCAATACAGGCAGTAATTTCTTTGACCCCGGCTATAGCAACCACTTGCTAGACACATCTACAAAAGCAAGAGAAACAAAAGCAAACTGAACTATTGAGACTTCATCAAAATTAAAAGCTTTTGTCCACCAAAGGAAACAGTCAACAAAACTAAAAGGCAACCTACAGAATGGGAGAAGATATTTGCAAATGTCACATCAGACAAAGGGCTAGTATCCAAAATCTATAAAGAACTTATCAAGGGGTACCTTGGTGGCTCAGTTGGTTAAGTTACTGCCTTCAGCGCAGGTCATGATCTCAGGGTCCTGGGATGAAGCCCCACGTCTGGATCCCTGCTTGATTCTGTTTCTCCTTCTCCTTCTGCCCCTACTTCCTGCTCTTGCTCTCTCATTAGTGTGTGCATTCTCTCTTTCAAATAAATAAATATCTTTTTTTAAAAAAGAACTTAACAAACTCAACACCCCGAAAAACAAAACAAAACAAAAAACCAGTAAAGAAATGGGCAAAAGACATGAACAGACATTTCTCCAAAGAAGACATACAAATGGCTAACAAACACATGAAAAAATGTTCAATGTCATGTGGCATCAGGGAAATAAAAATCAAAATTATGATGAGATACTACCTCACACCAGTCAGAATGGCTAAAATTAACAAGTCAGGGAAAAAACAGATTTTGACAAGGATACAGAGAAAGTGGAACCCTCTTACACTGTTGGTGGGAATGCAAACTGGTGCTGCCACCATGGAAAACAGCATGGAGGTTCCTCAAAAAGTTAAAAATAGCCATTCACTATGACCAGCAATTGCACTACCAGGTATGTATCCAAAGGATATAAACATAGTGATTCAAAGGGGTACATAGACCCCAATGTTTATAGCAGCCATGTCCACAATAGCCAAACTCTGGAAAGAGCCTAGATGTGCATCAACAGACGAATGGATAAAGAAGTTGTTATATATATATGTTTCTTTTTTTTGTTGTTATTCTTGATTCTGATCATTTCAAGCAATCAGATTCTATGCTGGTGCTACTGGTTCATAAGAATGTCAAGGAATTATTTAACTTTCTATTTGACACTCATATGATTCATTTGGAAGGATTAGAATGGGCTTATTATTTTATGAATGAATTATTCATTACTAAAGACAACACAACCCGTGAATACAAGCAAGTAGTATTAATCAAGGAAGACTTAGGGCCATAAAGCCATCATATTTAAAAAGACAAAGAAGAGGAAAATGAAAAATTTTAAAATGCAATGAGCTGAAAAATGAACCAAAAAACCCTATGTATCTTAAATTCTTCCTCAAGCATCATATATAATTAAATGACATCTCACAAATCTCATATTTCTAAGGATTTAAATTCTTATTATGGCACTATAACTATGTGGCCACTCTATTAACTAGCACCTCAGTCCACCCTAATGTTCAAAACTGAATTCAGCTTTCTCATCTCTACTTCAAATTTAATGAACTCAAAACTGTGAACCACATTCTCTTCAAAGCAATTTTTTTCTTACCAAGAAGGGAGAACAATAGCTTGAAATGTATTGGCCTTTGTTATTTTTTTTTAAAGATTTTATTTATTTATTTGTCAGAGAGAGTGAGCACAGGCAGACAGAGCGGCGGCAGAGGCAGAGGGAGAAGCAGGCTCCCCACTGAGCAAGGAGCCCGATGTGGGACTCAATCCCAGGATGCTGGGATCATGACCTGAGTTGAAGGCAGCTGCTTAACCAACTGAGCCACCCAGGCATCCCGGCCCTTGTTATTTGAAGAATCTAATTCAAATCAAATAATAATATTAAATTATTAAGTAACTAAAGAGTTTCAACACTAATCTAAGACACTCATACTGTATTGGTTTTATTTGAACCCAGGATGATGATAATGATGATGGTGATGATGACGACGATGATGATTACAGCCACAAAAAAACAAGCCATGAAAGCACTATCTATCTATCTATATCTAGATATAGATATAGATGGGAAAAAAGATAGAAAAGATATAGATATAGATATAGATGGGAAAAAAGATAGAAAAGATATAGATATAGATATAGATATCTATAGATAGAAAAAAGATAGAAAAGATCTATCTATCTATATCTATATCTAGATATAGATATAGATAGATAGATCTTTTCTCATATAATACCTATGAGGTAAGTATTATTGTGTATGTTTTCCCATTGAGAAAATAGTGGTTCAGAGAAAATATGTAACCTGTTTTTAACAACCAACAGTGTAAGATTGACTCAATATTAAACCAAAATCTGTTTAAGTGAACGTGTATTATTTTTACTTTGTTGAACTATTTTCAAGGGGCCATACTTTAAGATCAAAGATTAAATAATTACATTTATCTTTGTTCTTTATAAAATCCCACTAAAATTACATTAGATAGGGGTGGAAAGCATAAACCCACGAAGACAAAGAGAAGAGGAGGAGATAATATATAAAAGAAGTAAATATTTAGAAAATAAAAAGCAGATGGATGGTAATTGGTATGGCAGCTAGGAAAAAGGAAATTCCTGTTGGAAAGCCCTGAAAAGATTAAGGCCAATATGTGGGTAAGGGCTAAAAAATAATAATAATTTTAAAATATTTTTAAGTAGAAACCCTTAATATTTCCCCCTTAAATCCCTTTCCCTACACTTCTCACTTAGGTAATTATTCTGTCTCAAACTACCAGAGGATCCCAGTTTTAGAGAGATTAAACCTGAAAAAAATTAAGTCTTGAGCACATGGGCACAGTTTAGGGTGGAAGAAGATGCTATCTTGAAAAAATGAGATAAAACATTCACATCTGAAATAGTTAAGTACCCCTCAGACCCACCTACCCCTCAAGTTCCCAGAATAGTACCAGAATAGTTAGCTTAGATTACACTACCATCAAACAGATACCTCCCTTACCTTGAACTGGGTATTCCTCTCTGGAATAAGCAATCAGCCCCAGAAAAAGTCCTTCAGTTACTATACTTTAGTTCTTCAGGAAAAAAGTCATATTTACTCAACCTCTTTAATGTTTTTTCCTATATTAATTTATTTAAGTCTTTTTGTCTGATTGTAGTATGGCTGGCTGCTTCATCTTGCTTATAGTAGCTACTTGCATGATAAGTCCTTTTATTTTCCTTTTATTTTCAACCTATTTATATCTTTAACTCTAAAGTGTATCTCCTATAGACAGCATAGATTTGAGTCCTGGGTTTTTTTAATGCAATTTGATACTGACTTGATTATTTAATTCATTCATATTTAATGTGATTGCAAATATAGTTAGATTTATATCTGCCATTTTACATTTTGTTCTCTATGTGATTCATATCATTTTTGTCCCTCCTTCACTGTCTTCTCAATATTAAGTAGGTACTTTCCATAACATTTTTATTCTTTTAATAATTTTTAATTATATTTTAAAAATTATTTTCTTAGTGATTGCTCTGGAGCTTTATATATCTTAACTCCCAAAATCTAATTCAGATTTAAAGTAACTTTATTCCAGTGAAATATAACAATTTTATTCATACAGAGCTGCCTTCTCTCCCATTTTTGTGCTCTTATTATTATACATATTATATACATATATGTTACAGACCCTATAATACATTAGTATAATTATTATATTGTATAATAATATCTTTTAAAGATAAGGGAAAAAAGAAGAAAAGCTCCAAATATTTATTTTTGGAGTTTGTATATTAATCTTCCTATTTGTGGTTATTACTTCTCTTCATTTTTTTTTCTGTGCATTCAAACTACCACCTGGTATCCTTTCCTTGCTAATATAAAGTTTTGTTCCCACCCACCTCCTTTGTATTGGTTTTGATAAATACATTACATTTCTATATCCTATAAGCTCAACAATATAATTATATATATGTATATTGTTTTATGCAAGTACTTTTAGTTTTTAAAAAAGGAAAATATACAATTATACTGTCATATGTAATTACCCACATAACTGCCTCTACTGACACTTGTGTATGTATATGGATTTGAATTACTGTAAGGTGTCACTTGCTTTTAGCCCAAAGTACTTTCTTTAGTATTTTTGTAAAGTGGAATTTCTAGCAACAAATTCTCTCAGTTTTGCTTATCTGAGAATGTCTATTTTACCTTAATTTTTGAAAGCAAATCTTGCTAAATATAAGATCTTTTTTTTTTAAGATTTTATTTATTTATGTGACAGACAGAGATCACAAGTAGGCAGAGAGGCAGGCAGAGAGAGAGGGGGAAGCAGGCTCCATCTATAGATAGAAAAAAGATAGAAAAGATCTATCTATCTATATCTATATCTAGATATAGATATAGATAGATAGATCTTTTCTCATATAATACCTATGAGGTAAGTATTATTGTGTATGTTTTCCCATTGAGAAAATAGTGGTTCAGAGAAAATATGTAACCTGTTTTTAACAACCAACAGTGTAAGATTGACTCAATATTAAACCAAAATCTGTTTAAGTGAACGTGTATTATTTTTACTTTGTTGAACTATTTTCAAGGGGCCATACTTTAAGATCAAAGATTAAATAATTACATTTATCTTTGTTCTTTATAAAATCCCACTAAAATTACATTAGATAGGGGTGGAAAGCATAAACCCACGAAGACAAAGAGAAGAGGAGGAGATAATATATAAAAGAAGTAAATATTTAGAAAATAAAAAGCAGATGGATGGTAATTGGTATGGCAGCTAGGAAAAAGGAAATTCCTGTTGGAAAGCCCTGAAAAGATTAAGGCCAATATGTGGGTAAGGGCTAAAAAATAATAATAATTTTAAAATATTTTTAAGTAGAAACCCTTAATATTTCCCCCTTAAATCCCTTTCCCTACACTTCTCACTTAGGTAATTATTCTGTCTCAAACTACCAGAGGATCCCAGTTTTAGAGAGATTAAACCTGAAAAAAATTAAGTCTTGAGCACATGGGCACAGTTTAGGGTGGAAGAAGATGCTATCTTGAAAAAATGAGATAAAACATTCACATCTGAAATAGTTAAGTACCCCTCAGACCCACCTACCCCTCAAGTTCCCAGAATAGTACCAGAATAGTTAGCTTAGATTACACTACCATCAAACAGATACCTCCCTTACCTTGAACTGGGTATTCCTCTCTGGAATAAGCAATCAGCCCCAGAAAAAGTCCTTCAGTTACTATACTTTAGTTCTTCAGGAAAAAAGTCATATTTACTCAACCTCTTTAATGTTTTTTCCTATATTAATTTATTTAAGTCTTTTTGTCTGATTGTAGTATGGCTGGCTGCTTCATCTTGCTTATAGTAGCTACTTGCATGATAAGTCCTTTTATTTTCCTTTTATTTTCAACCTATTTATATCTTTAACTCTAAAGTGTATCTCCTATAGACAGCATAGATTTGAGTCCTGGGTTTTTTTAATGCAATTTGATACTGACTTGATTATTTAATTCATTCATATTTAATGTGATTGCAAATATAGTTAGATTTATATCTGCCATTTTACATTTTGTTCTCTATGTGATTCATATCATTTTTGTCCCTCCTTCACTGTCTTCTCAATATTAAGTAGGTACTTTCCATAACATTTTTATTCTTTTAATAATTTTTAATTATATTTTAAAAATTATTTTCTTAGTGATTGCTCTGGAGCTTTATATATCTTAACTCCCAAAATCTAATTCAGATTTAAAGTAACTTTATTCCAGTGAAATATAACAATTTTATTCATACAGAGCTGCCTTCTCTCCCATTTTTGTGCTCTTATTATTATACATATTATATACATATATGTTACAGACCCTATAATACATTAGTATAATTATTATATTGTATAATAATATCTTTTAAAGATAAGGGAAAAAAGAAGAAAAGCTCCAAATATTTATTTTTGGAGTTTGTATATTAATCTTCCTATTTGTGGTTATTACTTCTCTTCATTTTTTTTTCTGTGCATTCAAACTACCACCTGGTATCCTTTCCTTGCTAATATAAAGTTTTGTTCCCACCCACCTCCTTTGTATTGGTTTTGATAAATACATTACATTTCTATATCCTATAAGCTCAACAATATAATTATATATATGTATATTGTTTTATGCAAGTACTTTTAGTTTTTAAAAAAGGAAAATATACAATTATACTGTCATATGTAATTACCCACATAACTGCCTCTACTGACACTTGTGTATGTATATGGATTTGAATTACTGTAAGGTGTCACTTGCTTTTAGCCCAAAGTACTTTCTTTAGTATTTTTGTAAAGTGGAATTTCTAGCAACAAATTCTCTCAGTTTTGCTTATCTGAGAATGTCTATTTTACCTTAATTTTTGAAAGCAAATCTTGCTAAATATAAGATCTTTTTTTTTTAAGATTTTATTTATTTATGTGACAGACAGAGATCACAAGTAGGCAGAGAGGCAGGCAGAGAGAGAGGGGGAAGCAGGCTCCCTGCTGAACAGAGAGCCCGATGCGGGGCTTGATCCCAGGACCCTAGGATCATGACCTGAGCCGAAGGCAGATGCTTTAACCTACTGAGCCATCCAGGCTCCCCTAAATATAAGATTCTTAGTTAAAACTTTTGTTTTACTTTTAACTTTCATCATTTTGAATAGGTGGAATATTTTGCGCCACTGCCTTCTGGCCTCCATTGTTTCAGAGGAAAAGTTAGCTGTTAATTTTATTGGGATTTGTTTATATATATATGAATCATTTTTCCCTTACTGCTTTCGAGTTTTTTTTTTACTCTCGGTATCTTGGATATGTATCTAGGTATGATTATCTTTGCATTTATCATACTTCAAGTTAGTTAAGCTTTTTGGATGCATAGATGATTGTTTTCAGCTAATTTAGGAAATGTACGGAGACAGCATTATGGCTACTATTTGTTTAAGACTTTATTTATTTATTTTAGAGACAGAGCATAAGCAGGAGGGGTGAGGGAGATGGAAAGAGAATCTCTAGTAGACTCCATGCTGAGTGTGGAGCCCCATGCAGGACTTAATCCCATGACCATGAGATCATGACCTGAACGGAAACCAAGAGTCAGATACTCAACCAACTGTACCACCCAGGCACCCTATGGGTGCTATTTTTTTTAAATGATATAAAGAAAGGCCAATATCAGGATGTAAAGATTGACCAGACATGAATTAAGTGACAGTAATTAAACCTGGTTTATGTACTCAGAGCTTCTAATCTATTTTATGGTGTTTCTTCATTTGTTTAAAAGATTTTATTTGTTTGTTTGTTTGTTTGTTTGTTTGTTTGAAAGACAGAACACACAAGCCAGGGGCTAGGGAGAAACAGAGGGACAAGCAGACTTCATGCTAAGCCACGAGCCCAACACAGGGCCCCATCCCATGACCCTGAGATGATGTTCTGAGCTGGCATCAAGAGCCTGTTATGTAACTGACTGAGCCACCCAGATGCCCCTACTTTGTGGTGTTTCTTAAATAGAAAAAGACAAAGCATGATATCAGATATATTAGTATTCTATTATTATGTAAGATATTATAACAAATTCAGTAGCTTAAAATAACATTCATTTATTAGCTCACAGTTCTCTAGGTCAGAAGAATTCTAGGCACTGAGTTCTCTGCTCAGTGTCTCAAAAGACTAAAATCAAGAGGTCAGCCAGGCTGTATCCTTATCTACTTTATTAAGGAAGAACTCATTACCAAGATCATGTAGGAGGTTGGCAAAATTCAATTTCTTATGGTTGTACAACTAAAGGTCTTGTTTTCTTACTGACTTGGCTGAAGGCCACTCTTATCTACTTGAGACCAATCTCAGATTCTAGCCATGTGGTCCTTTTTACAACAGGAAAGTTTGCCTTTTCAAGGCCAACAGAAAAATCTGTCTCTACTTTGTAAAACTGGAGTCTTTTGTGACACAAGATAATGTGGTATGTGACTATATATACTAAGCAAAGGAGAGACTATCCCATCATATTCATAGGTCCCACCACAGCCAAAGGGGTAGCTTTATACAAGGCATATATAACAGAGGCAAGAATTTGGTGGGGGGTGGGAGGCATCTTAGAATTCTGCATTAAAAAAAAAACAAGTATTTCCAGACATTTGAAAAACCTCTTATGAAAATTCAGAAAAAATAGCATAGCAATTTCTTAGAAAATCAATCAGAAGAAACAGCGACAACAGGAAGCAAAAGAAAACTTCAAAAGAAAAACTTATGATTAATATCTTCAGAGAGATGAACGAAAACCTTGTCTTCAAGAAACAATAATAAGAAATGATAAATAATTAATAATCAGAGCAGAATAAAGATATCTTAGAAACTAAAATTGTAACAAAAGAAATTTTTAAAAATCAATAGGAAGTTTGAAAAGAAAGGAAATCTCCCAGAAAATATGACAAAAGAAAGAATAAATATTATTATAGTTTTTAGGAAGAAAAGAAAAAAATTAAAAAGAAATTTAGGAAGGAAATAATATGAGAACATTTCCTTGAATGAGGAAAAAATGTTTCCAGATGAAAAGGACCCATCCAAAGCCAGTTAAATAAATGAAAATATATTCTCAACAAATCATATTGTACAAGTTTCAGGATGAAATAGAATCCAAACAGATTCCAGTAATAAAAATAAAAACAATGTCACATGAAATATCTAGTATCAGAATGATATACAACATATTAACAGCAACACCAGAGACAAAGGACAATGGAATAGTATCTCCAATATTCTTGAGGAGAAAATATTTGCAATATAAAATTCTATATCCACCTGAATTATTAGTCATTGGCAGTATAGAATAAAAAACACTTTAGACATGCAATATCTAAAAAGTTATTAACTCTCATGCACTATTTATCATGAACCTACTAAGGAGTCTACTTCATTATGAATAAACCAAAAGAGGAAGAGATGGTATATAGAAATCAGGAAATTCAACACTAGAGAAAAAGGAATTCCCAAAATTAAGGGAAAGGGAAGTCTCAAAACAATCTATATTCCAGTAAAGACCTCTAAGAGAGATATCTACAATTTGAAAAGTGACATGACCTAATGTGGATAAATGTATTGATAGGAGCACTATAGATTTCCCAGAAATTTTGGAGTGTATTAGTGACAGGTACATGGAAGTCTTTGTACTCATCACCCCTGCTCAACCCCAACAAAACACTAATGTGGATGCATGGTGGCCACAGGTAACTGCATTAAAGGTAATATACTCATACTTATCTATGTAGTCCAGCTTGAAATGAATACAAAAAAGGGTGCATTTCTCAAAGAAAAGCTTTCTTGTGTTTTAAGAATGGAGCCGTATCTCTCATGCTTAGAATTGCAGCAATTCGCCATCACCTTATTACAAGTCCAATGCCATTCACTCTTCATGCTGAAACAAGATAATTAATATAAACCCTGTTACATAAAATGCATTGATAAAAGATGGCTCCCCTTCTCTCTTCCTAAATTCTATACTAGATTATGTCACTCTTCTGCTTAAATTCTGGAATGGTTTCCCTTAATCTTCAGAACAATTTGCCAGTCTTTGTTTAGCATTCAAAAATCCTCTGAGATTTTACCTCCACCTTTTTTTTTTAAGATTTTATATATTTATTTATTTGACAGAGAGAGAGACCACAAGCAGAGGGAGAAGTAGAGGGAGAGGGAGAAGCAGGCTCCCCAATGAGCAAGGAGCCCAATGCAGGGCTCAATCTCAGGACCCCAGGGATCATGACCTGAGCGGAAGGCAGACATGTAACCACTTAACTGACTGAGCCATCCAGGTGTCCATCCTCCACCTACTTTTTTTTTTTTTTTTTTTTTTTTTTTTTTAAGATTTTATTTATTTATTTGACAGAGAGATCACAAGCAGGCAGAGAGGCAGGCAGAGAGAGAGGAGGAAGCAGGCTCCCCTAGAGAGCAGAGAGCCCGATGCGGGGCTCGATCCCGGGACTCTGAGATCATGACCTGAGCTGAAGGCAGCGGCTTAACCCACTGAGCCACCCAGGCGCCCCCCTCCACCTACTTTTAAAGGCTACTTTATTCTCTATTCTCTGCCCATATACTCCCATCTCCAGTTACCACTCCAGTAATTTATTTAACTGGGTTTTGGATGGGTCCTTGTAATTATCACTAACTCTGCTTCTCTGTCTGCATAAATCTCACCCTTCCTTTTTTCCAAATTCTAAGCCTAAGATATTATTCAAGATTCCTTCCTCTCCTCCGTGCCCCATGTGAAATTAAGGACTACATTCCATCAGTTTTACTGACAATATCTCTCCAGATCTCTTATCTATCTCAACTGTTTGTCTCCATCTCAATTTAGAACCCTATCATTTCTCTTCTAGAATATTCAAGCATCCTGTGTATTTATTTCCTGTCTTGCCTCTTGTTTCAAATCATTGCCCATACTGGTATTGCAGTGTTATAGGGGTTGTATGTTTACTGCTACCCCAGTTCAGAGAGAAATTTTGAACTGATTACATCTAGCCCTATAGTGGACATGTAGCAATGCTTTCCTTTCATTAATCTACCACCACCAAATTGTTCAAACCTCTATTTTCTGCTCTAATAGAGGGTTCAATTAAAATTGCAAGGGCCATCTCTTTCTGGATTCTTTGCACGCAATGGGATAATGGAGTTGAGGGGAAGTAAAAGCTATGAGGCAAATGTCACTTTGAACTGATGGCCAATGAACTAACTGACCAATGCAGATTTTAATTCTCACTGGACAGTTACAAGAAGAATTAGGCATTGAACAAACTTCTGTGAAGCTCCCTAGTACTTTGTACCCTTACTATTCAAAGGGGGGCATCCATAGACCACTGAAAATTTCTCTTCTGGTATCTTGGAAGAAATATACTTTCCCAAGTTTCATCCTAAACCTATTAAATTAAAATAAGCATTTAAACAATAAACCAGGTGACACACATGTATATTAAAATTTGAGAAGCCATTCTCTAAAAGAAAACGTTTCTACTTATTCACAGCACCTCACTCCACCCATACCTCTTCCAGGATTAAATGCCATTCCTTCTTTTTCAGCTGTCAAGTCTTCTTCCTCCATTCTCAGTCTGAATCTTCCTAGTTTCTACAAGTGGAAAAATTTGTTCTGTGAGCATGCATCTAAATCTTTATGTCTGGAACTTTGGCCAGAAGCTTCTTCTGAGTCCTAGTCTCTGTGCTCCAGAACCTGTTAGTTATACTCATCATCAGAGCAATGTGATAAGGGAAAAGTCCCTTGAGTTGCAGTTATAAGAATTCTGCAAGTGCTAAGGGGCAGAGAAATTCGCAGGAAACAACAGCTTAAAATTTTGAAATTAATCCTGATGCTGGACTATATTTAAATACAAACATAAGCATGCCAGTCCACACCATAAAAAACAAACAACAACAACAACAACAAAAAACCCTTCAGTGGCAACCCGATACCCTCAAGAGAGAGTACATTCTCTTCAAAATGGCTTGCAAGGTTGTATTGGACATTGATTATTTTATGGCCCCAGAAGATCTTCTATTCTTTCTCAGAGCAACTATATCTCTTCAACTCTCATTCCAGGTGCTTCAGAGAAGCTGGTTCCATTTTTATTTCCACGGGTGGGCATGAAACATAGACCTGACCGATATGAACACAGTGTTACTGGACAGTGACAGGCCCATGACTGACAGGCCCTGGACATGACTCAAGACAATTCTGTCAGGCTCTACAATAATCACAGGACTTTCACTGAAGAAGGGGAGTTGCTAGGCTTTGAGGATCCAGCCACATACTGTCTCAGTTACATATACATTTTTGGTTTTGTTTGTTTGTTCACAAACATTTCAAAGTACATAAAGCGTTCTTAGCTTACTGGCTGTCTTAGTTCAGGCTACTATATAACAAAGTAGCACAGACTGGGTGGTTTATGAACAACAGAAATCTATTTCTCAGAATTCTGGTGACTGTAAGTCCAGGATCAGGGTGCAAACATGGTCAGGGTCTCAGGAAAGCCTTCTTTTAAGTCATAGACAGTCATTTTGTTGTTTTATCCTCACATGGGTGAAAGGACAAGAAAGCTTTCTGGGGTCTCTTTAATAAGCATTAATCCCATTCATGAGATCTTAAAACCTAATCATCCAAAGGCTCCACCTCCTGGTACCATTGCATTGAGGGTTAAGATTTCAACATAGGAATTTGGGAGATGGGGGACACAAATCAGTCCATAACCCTGGCCTTACATTTAAAGAATTCAGAATTGATTTGGTCTTCAGACATTACTTTGCCAATGCCTGGTAAGTGAAAAAGACAAAAACAATTGTCTTTTCTGCTGTATTGGAAACTATGAGAGGTAAGTCTTTTCATTCAGAGAGAATGAATGGTTGGAGAAAAAGAAAGAGTGCAAAGACAGAGAAAGAGAAGATCCTGAGGACATTGTTTGAACTCCATCATCTTCACTCTGGACTTTTCAGTTGTAAGAATTTAAAAATTTTCTTTTAAGTCATTCTGTACTAGTTTTTCTTCCATCTGCAAATAGCAAGAGTCCTAGCAAAGATGCTTCTTTTTTTTTTTTTTTAAATATTTTATTTATTTGACAGAGAGATCACAGTTAGGCAGATAGGCAGGCAGAGAGAGAGGAAGCAGGCCCCCCACTAAGCAGAGAGCCCGATGTGGGGCTCGATCTCAGGACCCTGGGATCATGACCTGAGCCGAAGGCAGAGGCTTTAACCCACTGAGCCACCCAGGCGCCCCGCAA
Organism: Enhydra lutris kenyoni; assembly: GCF_002288905.1. Taxonomy (NCBI): domain Eukaryota; kingdom Metazoa; phylum Chordata; class Mammalia; order Carnivora; family Mustelidae; genus Enhydra; species Enhydra lutris. The sequence continues at coordinate 19,307,422 of NW_019154105.1, read as the reverse complement.
AGATGCTTCTTGATCATGTTCCCACTTAGGTCAACCAGCATCAGTTCTTTTAAAAAGTTAGCCACACATTCTGTGCTCCAGTCATGCATTATCTTGCCTCTGGTAAGTTACAGAATTTTCTACTTCATTCTATGGTGACCTTTCCTCCCAAATTTGCAAAGTTTACCAGGTGTTTATCAATTCCTCCTGGAGGATTCAAGTTAGATGTCACTGTCTCTGGGAAGCCTTTGCTGATCCCTGTCCCACATCTAACATCACATACTCCTTGGGCACTATTCATACAACGTATTCCCTGCTACTTGGATTGCTTGGATTTTGACTATTTCTCTCCTTCACTAATAGCTGCTGCTTCTCCTCCTTCTCCTCCTCCTCCTTCCTCTTCTTCTCTTCCTTCTCCTCCTATTCCCTCACTTTTCTCCTTCTTCTCCTCCCACTTCTGTTTTTCTTCTTTTTCTTCATAATAGAGGCTAATACATTATACTTACTATATGCAGGGATCCATTTTAATGTACTAAGTAATTTAGTTTTCAGAACAATCCTATGAGGACCGTATTTTTTTTTATTTCCTTTTTATACACAGGAAAACTGGGGCACAGAGGTTAAATAACTTACCCCTGGTTACATAAATATTTGGTGACAAATGAACTTTATTGAACTGGTGCAGTTACTCCAGCCACAAAAGTGTTCTGTTTTTTATTACAACTTGCCACAGGGCCTGGTTCAATGAAGAGTAAAGTACTTAGTGTACTTCCCCATCAACCCAGAGCATCCTGTACATATTTTTATTATACAACTTTTCAAACTGAATTATAATAAATGATGTATATATTCTCTCCATTTCCAGAATTTGTACATCTGTAAAAACAAGTGACCAGTCATATAAATCTTTGAATACTTAGTATTTAGCCCAGTTCTAAAATATTTAATAGGTGAGAGGCGCCTGGGTGGTTCAGTGGGTTAAGCCTCTGCCTTCAGCTCAGGTCATGATCTCAGAGTCCTGGGATCTAGCCCTGCATCAGGCTCTCTGCTCATCAAGGGGCCTGCTTCCCCCTCCCCCTCTGCCTGCCTCTTTGTCTACTTGTGATCTCTCTGTCAAATAAATAAATAAAGTCTTTTTAAAAAATTTAATAGGTGTTCAACAAATATACTGATAAATATTCTGTTTTTGTCACTGTCTATTCAGTAAATATATAGTTCTATTTACATTGTAGAATTTAATCAACGGTAAGCCACTGATACCCAGGATAAAACATTGCTTTTTTTTTTTTTTTGGTGGCTTATTTTATTTTATTTTAATTGTGTTATGTTAGTCAACACAAAATACATCATTAGTTTTTGTTTTGTTTTGTTTTGTTGTTGCTGTTTTTGTTGTTTGTTTTCTTACATCATTAGTTTTTGATGCAGTGTTCCAGGATTCATTGTTTATGTACAATACCCCATGCTCCATGAAATACGTGCCCTACTTAATACCCACCACCAGGCTTACCCATCCCTGACTCCCCTCCCCTCTAAAACCCTCAGTCTGTTTCTCAGAGTCCACAGTCTCTGATGGTTCATCTCCCCCTCTGATTTTCCCCAATTCACTTTTCCTTTCCTTCTCCTAATGTCCTCTGTTATTCCTTTTGTTCCACAAGTAAGTGAAACCATATGATAATTGACTTTCTCTGCTTGACTTATTTCACTCAGCATAATCTCCTCCAGTCCCATCCATGTTGATGCAAAAGTTGAGTATTCATCCTTTCTAATGGCCTAGTAATAGTCCATTGTATATATGGACCACATCTTCTTTATCCATTCATCTAATGAAGGGCATCTTGGGTCTTTCTAGTTTGGTACTGTGGACCTTGCTGCTATAAACACTGGGGTACATATGGCCTTCTTTTCACTATATCTGTATCTTTGGGGTAAATACTCAGTAGTGCAATTGTCAGGTCATAGGGTAGCTCTTTTTGATATTCTGATGAATCTCTGACTGTTTTCCAAAGTGGCTGTAGCATCTTGCTTTAAATCTGTGGGATAGGGGTGCCTAGCTGATCCAGTCAGGAGAGCATGTACTCTTGATATCGGGGTCATGAGTTTGAGACCCACAATGGGGGTAGAGCTGAAAGAAAGAAAAAAGAAACAAAAAAAACAAAGAAATTGAGGCACTCAGCTGGCTCAGTCAGTAGAGCATGAGACTCCTGATCTCAGAGTCATGAGTTCAAGCCCCAGGTTGGACATAAGAACTTACTTCAAAAACCAGTAAGTAAGTAAGTAAGTAAATAAATAAATAAATCAGGATACATTCGGTAAATGCAACACTTATTTTTTTACTCTAATTCTAAAACGTTTTCCTTGCTTTGATATTTAGAGGATAGAGGGAAAACTCGTATGTTCTAAGTGTTCATCAATCATAAAGTTACATGTATCACACTTTTTTGTAAAAATTACTCTCAGTGCTTATGGAGTACTGAGGTGACAAGAATCAAGGAATTAGCAGAGAGTTCTCCTCCATGATACAAACAAAATTAATCATATCTCACTTATGAATATGATGCATAATTTCAAAACAAAATATTAGCAAGTCAAATTTAGTAATGCATTAAAAGAATAAGTAATTATTATCTTTTAAAACTTTTTAAATTACAGAGAAAAGAGACATGATAAACAGTTTCTTCAACAAATGGTTTTGGGAACACTGGACAGCTACATGGAAAAGAGTGAAACTGGACCACTTTCTTCATCATACATAAAAATAAACTCAAAATGGATTAAAGAAAAAAAATAGGTTAAAGAACCCAAATGTGAGACCTGAAACCATAAAATTCCTAAAAGAAAACACAGGCAATAATTTCTTTGAGATCGGCCATAGAAACTTTTTTTTTTTTTTTTTTGCCTAGATATATGTTCTTTAAGAGGGGAGACAAAGCAAAATTAAGCTATTGGGACTACACCAAAATAAAAAGTTCTTGTACAGTGAAGAAAACCATCAACAAACCATCTAATGAATGGGAGGAGATATTTGCAAATGATATATCCTATAAGCAGTTAATATTCAAAATATGAAGAACTTAAACAACTCAATACACACAGAAAAACAAATAATCCAATTAAAAATGAGCAAAAGACATGAATAAACATTTTCCCAAAGAAGACATACAGATAGTTAACAAACATATGAAAAGATGCTCAACACCACTAATCATCAGGGAAATGCAAATCAAAACCACAATGAGATATCATAGCACACCTGTCAAAGTGCCTAAAATCAAAAACAGAAGAAATAAATGTTGGCAAGGATCTAGACAAAAAGGAATCCTCACTCACTGTTGATGGGAATGTAAATTGGGTCAGCCACTGTGGCAAAGAGTATGGAAGTTCCTTAAAAAAATGCAAATAAAATTACCATATGATCCAGTAAGGCCACTCCTGGGTATTTACCCAAAGAAAATGAAAATATAAATTTCAAAAAGATATATGCACGCCTATGTTCATTGCAGCATTATTTCCAATAGCTGGGATATGGAAGCAACTGAAGTGTCCATCCATAGATAAATGGATAAGAAAAGTAGTATATAGGGGCACCTGGGTGGCTCAGTGGGTTAAAGCCTCTGCCTTCGGCTCAGGTCATGATCTCAGGATCCTGGGATCTAGCCCTGCATCAGGCTCTCTGCTCAGCAGGGAGCCTGCTTCCCTTCCTCTCTCTCTGCCTGCCTCTCTGCCTACTTGTGATCTCTGTCTGTCAAATAAATAAATAAAATCTTAAAAAAAAAAAGAAAGAAAAGTAGCATATAAATACAACGGAATACGTGACATAAAAAAGAATGAAATTTGTGATAACATGCATGGACCAAGAGCATATGATGCTAAGTGAAGTAAGTTAGTCATAGAAAGATAAATACCATATGACTTCAATTTTACATGAACAAAAAATGAACAAAGCAAAAGGAGACAAACAAAAAAAGACTCTTAATTCAGAGATTCAAAAAACTCAGAAAAAACTGATGGTTGCCAGAGGGGAGGTGGGTAGGGGATGGCTGAAATAGGCGATGGGGATTAAAGAGTACATTTGTTGTGATGAGCACTGGGTCATGTATGGAATTGTTGAATCAATATATTGTACACCTTAAACTAATATAATGCCGTATATTAATTATATTTGAATTTTTAAAAAGGAAGGAAGAAAGAAAGAAAAAAAACATGATGAGGTTATACCAGAAGATAAGCATTAGTTTAAAAAAGAAGCTAGAATGTAAGAACAAAATAGGAACAGCCCAGAGCCAGGCTTCCAAGAGCAGAGGACACCTTTTAGGATACTACTGAAATTGTAACCAAGCATTATTGGAAGCTGGACTCATGTAGATGACTAAGGATGCTCCTGAGTTCTCACTGTATTGTCATCCTTCAGCACCAAGATTCCCCTACTTATTTCTCCAGTTTTTTTACTTAATTTACTCAGCTACCCTCTAGCAATGCTTCTATTCTTCCTATGATTTTGAGCCTAACTTCCTTATAGTTTCTACTTATCATAGCCTCTGTTGCCCATAACTTGTAATAACCAAAAGTTTTTTTAAAAGGTTGGGATATATGACATATATCATATTCCCAGATGATAGGATTAAATAATGTAAAGATACCAATTCTTGTCAGATATATTAATAAATGTAATATTCTTACAATGAAAACACAAGTGATTTTTCTTTTAAAACATGTGTTTGGGCGGGGCACCTGTGGTGTAAGCCTCTGCCTTCGGCTCAGGTCATGATCCCGGGGTCCTGGGATCGAGCCCCGCATTGGGCTCTCTGCTCAGCAGGGAGCCTGTTTCCCTTCCTCTCTCTCTCCCTGCCTCTCTGCCTGCTTGTGATCTCTCTCTGTCAAATAAATAAATAAAAATCTTTAGAAAAATAAATAAATAAAACATGTGTTTGGGTGTGCATGTTTATCTTGCAGTGTATCTAAAGAACAAAGTGAGACTAACAAAGGTGTTTGAGAAATAGTCATAAAGATAAATATTCATAGATAATCATAAATTTTCATTTAAAATATCATAAATATTCATAAAGATATTTATAAAGATAAGAGAATTGTAAAAAAAGAACTCTACCACGAACTATTAAAACATATTTTCAAATTATAATTATGAAAACAGAGTAACATTATGGCAAAAAAATTATAAGGATATATATTCTCTAGAAGCATCCTCTATTATAAATAGTAAAAAAAATTAACATATTATTAATGAAGTACCACAGATCAATAAAAAGATGAGGCTAAGAAACGAATAATGTTGAAAAAATGGGCTTCCAGTTAGGGAAACATTCCAAGTATATCCTCGCTTCACTGCACACAACAAAATAAATCCCAGATAGATAAATTTGGTAATATAAAAATCTATATAAAACCAGATGTTCACCTTCAATACAATTAAAAATATAAAACAAAAAATAAGTTTCATTTTTGCTAATCAAACTAGTAAATATCTATAGCAATAGTAATTTTTATTGCTAGAATAGGTGCTAGAGACACACACAATGATACACTCAAGTGAAAGTGTAATTGTCTACAACTCTTTTTAGAAATGATTTTTTGGGGTGCCTGGGTGGTTCAGCCAATTAAGTGTCTGCCTTTGGCTTGGGTCATGATTCCACTGTCCTGAGATTAATCCTCACATCAGGCTCTCTGCTCAGTGCACAGTCTACTTCTCCCTCTGCCTGCTGCTCCCTCTGCTGTGATCTCTCTCTCTCTCACACACAAATAAATAAAATCTTCTTTAAAAAAAGAATGCTTTAAAAAAAAGGAAATGACTTTTTAGTTTGGATGGGCTCAAAAAAGTTAGACCATTTAACCAGAAATTTCTTATAAGGAACCAGATATGTGTACAAATATGCACATACAAAAATGTCCACTGGTCTATAATTTAGCATAGATTTTTAAAAAATTTTAAAGTCCATACATTCTGGGTGCCTGGGTGGCTCAATTGGTTAAGGACCCAACTCGATTTTGACTCAGGTCATGATTTTTCAGGATCAAGTTTTGTAACAGGCATTGTGCTCAGCAGAGAGTCTGCTTGAGGATTCTCTCCTAATTCCTCTGCCCCTCCCTCTCTCTCAGTTCTCTCTCTCTCAAATAAATCTTTATTTAAAATTTTTTTAAAAATTAAAAATAAAAATAAAGTCCAAACATTCAATTATAAAAGATTATTTTACAAGGACAGTACACTACATTTATTAAGATATAAGTTACTAATAAAGATTTCCTTAAATAGTTAAATATCTCCTAAAATTTGATAAATAAGTCCCACATAATTAATATACTATCTTAGAGAAGGATAATTCCAGTTAGTTTAGTATAATAGATTGAGCTTTTATTTTTTTTTTAAGATTTTGTTTTTTATTTGACAGAGAGAGAGATCACAAGTAGGCAGAGAGGCAGGCAGAGAGAGGGGGGAAGCAGGATCCCTGCTGAGCAGATAGCCTGATGTGGGGCTTGATCCCAGGACGGGAGATCATGATCTGAGCCGAAGGCAGAGGCTTTAACCCACTGAGCCACCCAGGCGCCCTAGATTGAGTTAGTTACACCATTTACTATTTTAGGAACATTATACACAGTATTCCTACTTTCTGGACTCTGATTTCCAGTAAGTAATGAGGGGCAGGAGGGAAGAGGCCTAACTCTATGATGGTTTTAAGGATTATATAAGATGATTATAGATGTTCAATAAATGTTATAGCTCTCCCCACATTTTCCTCCCAATTTTTCCTTGAGAGAGATATCTAATAAAAATGTGTACATGCTTTCCAGTTGAGTTACACTACATTTATATATCATCATATAAATCTGGATACCGAGTTTTACTTAGGAGACAATAGAGACTAAGAAATGTGGTCATTTGTCCCTGGCCACACAAGCGCTAAGCAGCAGATCTGAGGTGAGAAACCAGGTCTCCCGGCTCTCAGCTTATTACTGCAAAGCATGCATGAAATATGAATGCTGAAACTGAGGTAGCCTGTAAATACCTGAATGCCTAAAGGACATCTTCCCACATTTAACAATTACCTTCTTGTTTCTGTTATCTATGAAGTGTTCTGACTGGGATGTGCCCCAACTTATTGTCTTGATCCTGTTTTCATTTTAATAGGGATTCAAATGTAGCAATAATAAGGCTTGCTGGAATTTGAATGAAGAAGTAGATTTTTTTTTTTTTTTTTTTGACCATTTAGATTGGGAACCTTTACAAGGAGGAGACTGATGGTTATGGAGAAGAATTTATGCCAAAAAGACCTGACATTTATTTAAAAAACAGTGGATGAATTGATCCCTGTCAACTAAGAGTTAGTTTTAAAGACTGAATAATCCTAGGAATACATTTGCTGAATAAAGATTTTTTATGACCATGAAGATTATTACAGCATCATTCTCTTTGTATCTGCCTACTCACCTTTGAAAAACGGGAATATGAAACCAGAATAGATTGTGCTTCACTCTGCATGATTGTTCCGAGCTGTGTGGGAGAGCTGTGTGTGTTCTTTCTTGCATATCTCTGTGAAAATACATTATAGTGATCCTGATGGCCTGAGGAGTGGTGGGTGTTTTGCCATGTGGAGTTAGTAGTGTGTTTGTGGGATGGAAAGATGTAGGAGGCTGGTGTGATGTGTCGGGAACATGCATCATTGTATGAGTTAAGGATGAGTCAAGTATGTACCTAACAGGCAGCAAAATCTTTCACATGTGCTCAAGTGGGCCAAAATTTATTCTCAGTATACCTTGAATTAGATTTGAGCCTACCCATTGAAAAATTCATGGAATCACTTCCAATATTATCTTTGCAGTTAAATATAAACCAAAGGTAGCCATGGTAGCACAGGAGGGACTGATTTTCAAAGATATGGAAATACTCCATTTCCATCACTACCAAGAAATGAAAGCAAACTTCCTAATTTACCTCCAATTTAGAATCAGTGCTGGGTTTTAACATGCTGTGCACAAAAGAGCTTTGGAAAAACTCAAAATTTCATGCAGAATTATGTACAAATTAAATGTTTAAAATTTGTTCTTAAAAATAGAACATGTCATGTGACATTTAGATCAATCACAAATATAGTTTTTTTTTAAATTATCTATTAATTTCAGAGAGAGAGAGAACCCAAGCAGGGGGAGTGGCAGAAGGAGAAGAAGAAAAAGGCTCCTCACTGAGTAAGGAGCTCAACACAAAGTAGGCTTCATCCCAGGATGCCAGGATCATGACCTCAGCCAAAGGCAGACGCTTAACTGACTGAACCACCCAAGTGTCCCTCAAAAATATACTTTTAATTATTCATTACTTAATTAATATTTTTGCCCTGGGAATTCATTCATTCATTTATCCCAGTTTTTAGTAGCAACATTCTAAAAATCAGCAAAAATCATTTCAAAATAAAGATAAGGATAAAATGGAAAGACATTACAATTTTTTGTATAAGCAAAAGATACTTTAACTTACTAAGATCAGTAGTTAATCCACTCTGATTTCCCTAAAAGAAAAAAAATTATAACTTCGAGAAATCAGAGAATCTTAGCACCTATAAGGAATATTCCCAAGATTTTCCCATAACTAGCCCTTATTTACAAGGATTCTTCAAAGTGACAACTCAATCCACAGGAAAAATCTCAAAAGGACACACACAGGAATTGCCTGTTTATACCGGTATCATTTTAAATCTTAGAGTAAAATATTCACATGAGGTCATTTTGAAACCTGTATGCAATTAATCCTTGTATAAGCACAAGTTCTTGACCAGTCATATGGAATTCTACTTGATGCCTGGCATACAGCCATTACCAGGTAATTTGTATAAGAGTTGTGCCTAGAAAGCTGTGCTGGATTATCTTTTGGCAACTCAGCAAGGGTCTCCCACTTCTATGCTCTCTTGTACCACAGGAGCTGAAAGCCTGGGAACTACACTTCCCAGAATCTCTGGGTTAATTCACACCAATGAGAGGTATTCATAGGAGATCTGGAAGGAAGAAGGAAAGCAGAATGGTCTTCACAGAAGTGAGATCTTGCAAAAGCCTCCTGTGAGTTACTCACCTCCACTCTGAAGCTTTTCTCATCACCCAGTAGTTTACTGTGCTTTCTAAAACTTCTGAAACAATCTAGAAGCAATGATACAATTTCTCTTTTTTAAAAATCCATTGATTAAAAAAGATTCATTGAGAACCTTCTATGAGCCAGGTACTGGCAAGGCTCTGTTATTACAAAATCAAATGAACATTTCCCTTCCCCAAAGGAGCTTATTATAATTTTTATAACTATCTGACTACAACAAAAGACTCAAACCTACAGAGATTGATTTTCTCTCATTTACAAATGGGGAGAAGAGGCAGTGCTGGTTTGCTTTCACTGAATACTGAACACAGCAATTTGATCCTGTAAAGCTGCCAAGGCAATGCCAACTGTCTATGACAGCATATGGGGGTAGACAGACACTCACATACACAGACACAGTGATTTTGTAAGCCTCTTTTATAAGATACCAAACTAAAAATAAAAGTTTTCATCAAGACTATATTTTATCACGTTAAAATAGCCTAATTTGCCAGGCTGTGGAAAAAAAGATGCCGAACCACTTCTGGCAGTTTGAAATGTGATCTAAATGTATTAGAAGATGAAATTTCTTTTGCCTCATGTACTCCAGAATCTCCTCACTGAATAGTATTACAAGTAGCATAAAGAACAGAATAGGAATGTTTATCGTGTTCCTCATTCCTGTATGACTTAACAAATACCCACTTCCTTATATCAGACTGTAGAAGACCATAATGAGGAAACGATGAATAAACCATTTAAGCCAAATGTCTTTCATATGTAGTATAAGCCATGATTTTAAAACTAAAGTGCTTGTAATCCTAAAATACTTTGGGATGGATTCAGGATGTCCATCTTACATTAAATTCAAACAGGAGACACAGTTGTTTTTATAAGAGATGAACTTAGATAGCACTAAACTTTTGATGTTGTCTTTTCACTGAAATCAGTGAAGAAGCCAAAAGGAAACAGAATAATTTGCTTTTCATTTTGTATTTTAGTCTGCACATTTCTGTTAATAAAAAACCTTTACTTTTACCCTTGTGACACTATTTAAGCATGAGTATTATATATGGAATAATTCATTAGGTTAACAAAGAGATTAACAATAATGTATTCAGGAGCACTTGATGATAAAGAAAACCAGGGTTCAAAATAATCTCAACCAATATAAGTCACTGACCTTTTCAGAACATAAACTTTCTCTCCATTAATGGCTCTGTGGATTCTCCACAGCCTTGTTCTAGCAAAATTTCTGTAGTTTTCTTCTTCACCTTATTTAGAAGGACCAAAACAATTACCTTTTAAATGAACAGGCAAAACCAGAAATCTCAAACATGTCAAGGTGAAAATTAGTCATTAATAAACTGGAAACTATATCCAGAGCAAATAAGGAAGTTCAGCTTCACATTATCTTAAGAGAAACCTAATGTTTTTGTAGAATAATATTGATAGTATGTGATTACAGTGAAAATATAACCAAAGGCAGGAATATAAGGCCAAATGAAATCCAATTCATGGCAATGGGATGGTCACAAAAATTGCCACCCCAGCCAATGCCACAAAGTGAATGCTCAGGACAATCAAGGCAATGTCATGATGCTTCCAAGGAAGGCATGCCTTCACTTAGATCCCCAAATGGAAAGGGATATTGCTTATTATTGTGCTTAAATTGGTGAATAAATGAATGAGTGAGTGAGTGAATAAATATAATGCTCCTGATCTATCCAAGAACACACAGCAAACAGAAAATAAGACCAACACAAAAGTGGAACAGCAAACTCCAACTAGAGAGAGAAGAAGCCATTTCTAACTTAAATAATTACGGATACTTTTCAGGAAATATCACAGGGAAAAACATCCATGGAAAACGTTTGATAAAAACTCAACGCTTGAAACAAAATACTACCACATGCTGGCTAATTGAACATAATAATAAAAATTAATTAAAATTTTTAAAATACTATTTGAAACAAAAAATATTCTGAAAACTGAAAATAATAATCCTAAAACAATTGCATGGCCAGTTCACAAAGAACTTTCAGCACTGCTGATGAATTCCCTGCATCCCATTTTCTGGTGTTCATCAAATGCCTGGAGATTTTTTGTTTTTTTAAGACAGGTTTGAAGGGTTGCATGGGTGGCTCAGTCCATTAAGTGCGTGCCTTCAACTCAGGTCATGATCCCAGGGTCCTGGGATGGAGCCGCACATCGGGCCACTTGCTCAGTAGGGAGCCTGAATCTCCCTCTCCCTCTGCTGCCACTCCCCCTGTTTGTGCTCTCTCTCTCTGTCAAATAAATAAATGAAATCTTTAAAAAATATATATTTATAGATTTGTTAAGTGGGCAAGTATTTCTTGAAAAAGAAGTGCATATGATTTCTCAGTAACTTCATCATTACAAAGTCCTTAGTTGGGAAGAACTGGAAGTTCATATCACAACCAACAAACTATTTTTATTGTTGAGTATTTGAATGCTTAACTAATGCATCATAAAATGTATAATGTCCTCATTCCAGAGAGGATTCAATTCTATTTTCCTACTTCCATGTCATTTATAACTACTTAAGCTAAAGAATTGTTTCAAGTATTGTTTTAAGTAGTTCCTGAAGTGATACAATTCTACCTGACAATTTCAATTAAAATTCACACATTTAGAGTGTTAAAATGAGGTGAGCATAGTCTCTTAGAGAATTCTGTCTTAGACTTATTTCAATCTAGGTGTGATATATGTTACTAAAGAAAAAAAATATTTCCACTAGGCTTATAATTATACTCTTAGATACAATCCCATGCATTTATATTTAATCTTTGTAGACAATATTGTAGATTTATTGAATTGTAGACAATTTCAATAAAATTTGGGCTCCTATAACAGAGAGATAGAGAAAAAAGAGAGAAGCCTGTTTCTCATTTAAGTAATAGCCTAAATACAAGCACTATACTCTGCTACAGAGGCTCTATGATATGTGGTATCTAGGCTTCTGTTGTCATTCCCAAATTTGCAAAAGTAGTAAGCCTTCCTCTGCATGGTCAAGATGGCTTAGCTCCATCCTGTGAAGAGAGAAAAGGAAAATGACAAGGCATCCCTATTATTTAAGGGCACAACCTAGAAGGTGCAACAAAAATTTCTATCCATATTCTATTTAACAAAGATTGGTTACATGATCATATATGGCTGAAAAAAGAGCAGGGAAATCCAGCCTTTATTGTGAAAAGCCATAGCATGCCCCAAACTCAAGGCTTCTATTCTGTGACAGAGTAGGTAAGAATAAATATTGAGATATGTCTTTGTTTTGCTAGCCTCCAAAACAAATGCTTACACAAGGGAATGATTTTAAATAGTGATCTTAGAAGCACAAATTTTAAAAATGGAAAAAGAAAGGGGAAAAAACCCAAATCATAGAGCATCAATAAGCAGGTTACTTCTGTAGAGTTCTAGTCCTTTGGGTACACTTTAAACATGCATCAGAATCATTCCACCTGAGAGAGGGAGACTGAGACTTTCCTTTAAGACCACTCTCCCCATTGGGCAAGAGTTCCCTATGAGAATATTCGTGATCTCACCCTTCTTGGTTGCCATGTGTTATATAAAAAGCTTGCACCATAACAAGAGAAAGACTTCAGGCAAAGAGGAAAAGAATCCCAGCCCTTCAGGTAGGAAGCCAGAAATGTACTGGAAATTTCACTGTTAATGCATGTAATCTCAGGTGGTCACTGGGATATGGGACTCCAACAATAACTACAATAGGCAAAACTAACATTCTTTGTGTTTCGTTAAAATGACTTGTTTTTAACTTAGAAAGTTTGTCTCTTATCTGTCAATATTCTAAGCCTAAAATTACAATATCAAAAGAATTTCTCCTGCAAAATTTACATTTTATATGTCTTCATGTGTAAAAACAAATCTCAAAAAACTGTCAAAATACTCTAATTTTGGGGACACATTTATATTATTGGCTTAAGTATCTTTTATATGAGAGAACCATAATCATATTCTGTTCTGCCTAGTAAAATCTACCTATGATGACAATCATTTTTTAGAGCAAAAACTTCATGCTCTAATAGTTTTGAAAATATAAGACTAGAACTGTTATTTAAAAGTTAATATTAATTATATCATGTCTCTATTATAGTACTCCCAGCATTCTAAACTGTGTATGTTAATATTGAGTTGTATCTCCTATCATTATAAAACATTTGAGGACAAAGTATTTGTCTTATTAACTTTCTAATCCTCATGGAGACAATTCTATGCATTGTTTATAATGGGTATTCAATTAAGTCTTGCTGAACTGAAAACATTCTCCCATTTCAAACTTCACTCACATACAGAATAATGAACAAAAAGTGATAAATCCCATCTCTGCAAACAGAAGTTACTGGCAGCAAATAACTAAAAAATAATAATAGTAGCAAGAATAGAGAAAATGAAATTATTTACACTAGTAATACAATAAGAAAAAGTAATATTAAAAAATAATGTATCGTGGGGCACCTGGTGGTTCGGTCAGCTGGCATCCAACTCTTGATTTCAGCTCAGGTCATAATCTCACGGTTGTGAGATCAAGCCCTGCATAGGGCCGCATGCTCAGCTTGAGATTCTCTTGCTCCCTCTCTTTCTGTCCCTCCCCTGGTTCTCTCTCATTCTCAAAATAATAAATAAAATCTTTTTTAAAAATTGAAAAAATAATGTGTCTTTTGCTGACTTTTATCACTCAGATCCTACCCTAAAATTAGGTCCTGGCTGGAATTTAGTTTATATAAGGACAGGATATTCCTGGCCACTTCTTGAGAACAGGATGCAAGTCATTATCATCATGCAAAAACCAAAGATGTAGACTTATATTTGGTTTGAAACTTAAATGTTATTTAATATCTCCTAGAGAATGTAACAATATATCATGACAGGATCATAATAAAAGTATTTTCCATGAAGAATTGAATCCAAGGTTAGGTCCACCTTGAACTTTTTCAAATCTCACTGGCTAGAATAGCAAAATGACCCTTTAGTCAGGGAAGCAAGAGTTCATGCACCTAAAACAATGCCATATTCAAACTACAGCACATATAAATCTCAAAATTTTTATTTTTTTATTCTTAACTTAGCTATTTTTAACACTATGTTTTCAATTTAACTCATATGTGATTAAGAAATATTTTGTACTTCATTTGCAATATGACTCTGGGCCAGAAGTTAGTGAAATATACAGATTGGTTTCATAATAAACAATAGTATAATGATATATTATAAATATATTTATATATCTATGTGCATGTATATACAATATAATAGTGGTTATAACTACATAAATAATAATGGTGTAATACCTGGCCCTGTCCCCAATCAAAAGAATCAGACTCTCTGATGTTGAGATATAATAATCTTTCCCAAAGACTTTCCAGGTTATTCTAATGTTGCAGGCATGGTTAAGACCTATCAAAATCAGATAGAAACCAAAAAAAAAAAAAAAAAAAACCCACCATATTGTTGAAGTAACATCATATCTCATTACAATTACCTGGTAAAAACATAAGGATGCTATTCTGTGACACAAGAAACTATTAAAGATGGAAATTTAGCATGCAAAATATCCTATGAAAATGTAAAACACTGAAAGAGATAGTTTAATAATAGGTATTTAAAGAACAGATCTTCAATTTGCTGATTATTTTCCTTATCTATTATCTTCCAGATGGAATTACAAATAACTAATGTACTTAAAGGACTCTCAACATATAAGAGGAGTTGCATCAATCAAAATGGAGGTAATAGTTCTTAATAAGCAGTTTTCAGAAGTAAAGAAGCAAATTCAATTATAACATACACTTTCCCCTTCTTCTTCTTAGAAGAAGGGGAAAGTGTTTTGGGGCACCAGGCTGGCTCAGCCTTTAGAACATGCAAATTTTGACCTCAGGGTTGTGACTTTGAGCCCCATGTTGGGTGTAGAGATTACATAAATAAAAAAAAATAAAAAATAAATAAAAAAATACTCAAGATTTTACCTAAGCAAACTAAAAATAAAATATCAAAGCTATAGATGGAAAACTTCATTACCATTTCTTGTAGATTTTTTCTTCTTTCAAAACCAATAATTACATTGAGTTATAAATACTAAAAATTGCATGTAAACATTGCTTTTATTTTTAAATATTTTATTGTGTATCCATATAACTCAACTAAAATGCATGTTTTACATGTTTTGCAATTAACCATAACTCTCATCCTATATATAGCAATAAAATATCTTACAACTGAAAGAGATCTCAGTTTCACTAATTTTCAGTTTAGGAAAAAGTCAAGGATCACAATTTCCTCAAATATGTTGTACACCGGAAATTGCTGTAACATTGTGTCTTAACTATACAATAATAATAATAATAATAACAACAACTTCCTGAAGACATAGGAGTTCTCAACAAGGAATCACAACACTTGTTACCATTAGTACTTTTAAGTAATATTACAAGTAATGTGTCATTCAGAAAGCAATAAAAACAAAATTTTTGCTATCAGTTTTCTAGTGCAAGAACTTCTCAAAGCATTTCTTATTCTTACAAAGAGTATCTACATTCATATATTTTTCTCTTACCTCAATGTCAACATTTTCTTTCAAATAAGTGCAAAAGCATTACATTTATGACTAGGATGCTTAAATTACATTGTTACTAGGATGTGAGAATGTATCACACAAGTAATTTTCATTTACTGTGCGTATTTTGATAAAACAAACAAAAACTTTAAAAAGTTCTAACATAAAGGATTTGTTGTACATTCAAACTCAGAGGCTAAAGTTTCTGATAGTGTACTCAGTAATCTTTCTAGATGGGTCACTAAAAATCTATGATTTAGTGTAACATCTTAAATGTACCTTTGTGACAGAATGCTAAAATGGAAGCTTCAGCTGAGACCCTAAAATGAAAGGTGTCAAATATCAAAGTGGGATGTCAAACTAAATATAAATATCAAAGTAGGTGATGAAGAACCATTTGGATGAGTCTTCAACTCCATCAACATTGAGAACTTAAGAGAGTATAGACAAGAAAATGTTGTTTAAAAAGATTTTTAAAAAGAGTTTTCAGTTTTCTGTGAGTCAAAAAAAAAAGGCCTGGAATATATTCTTTGGCATAGATTCTGTCCACCATTTTATCACTTGTTGACAACCTGCTGACCAAATGTACTGGACAACCTGCCACCAAACCTCTTCCCACCTATTCCCAAATAAAGCTTTGAACCTGGATACTCCATGTTGGATTGAGGGTTTGAAGGGAAGATCTTTCCCCTTCACCAAAGGAGATTAACTGAATCAGTGGGTTGGTGGGAATGCAAGCTGGTGCAACCACTCTGGAAAACAGCACGGAGGTTCCTCAAAATGTTGAAAATAGAACTACCCTATGACCCAGCAATTGCACTACTGGGTATTTACCCTAAAGATACAAACGTAGTGATCCGAAGGGGCACGTGCACCTGAATGTTTATAGCAGCAATGTCTACAATAGCCAAACTATGGAAAGAACCTAGATGTCCATCCACAGATGAATGGATAAAGATGTGGTATATATACACAATGGAATACTATGCAGCCATCAAAAGAAATGAAATCTTGCCATTTGCGACGACGTGGATGGAACTAGAGGGTATCATGCTTAGTGAAATAAGTCAATCGGAGAAAGACAACCATCATATGATCTCCCTGATATGAGGAAGTGGAGATGCAACATGGGGGTTAAGGGGGTAGGAGAAGAGTAAATGAAACAAGATGGGATTGGGAGGGAGAGAAACCATAAGTGACTCTTAATCTCACAAAACAAACTGAGGGTTGCTGGGGGGAGGGTGGTTGGGAGAAGGGGGGTGGGGTTATGGACATTGGGGAGGGTATGTGCTATGGTGAGTGCTGTGAAGTGTGTAAACCTGACGATTCACAGACCTGTACCCCTGGGGATAAAAAATATATTATATGTTTATAAAAAATAAAAATAAAAAATTTAAAAAAAAATTGAATCAGAGGGAAATCTCCCTTTGAGCAGAGGCAGCAGTGCATACAATGCCACGATAAATTCCTACTACATTTTCCTTGTTCAATTGTGTTCTTTATTAAATAAAGAATTTATTAAATAAAGACCATTTTATTGACTACTCACTTCAGTTTCATATAAGGAGTAATTTTGATATTCATGTCATCTAGAATATTAATGATTATTTTGAACAGGGTAGGGCTGAGAGCACACTCTTGTGACATAATGTTAAATAAATTAACAATTTTTTCCAGGTTGATCTTGATACATTAATCATATCCTCTAGGGAAAGCTTTTCAACTACCATATGTCACTGATTTTAAGACCTACATTTTTTCACATCTTAACATTTCTAAAAGCAAATAGTGTCTCATAATTTCTGTTGACCAGGCAGTGGTCAATGGCATTGTCTCATTGCTAGCCCTTGTACTAACATCAAAATGAGCAAAATGAAAACTTACAGAATGTTTGACAGCTGTTTTGGACATAAAAGTGGAGGTCTGTTTGATAACTACTGCATGACCAATTCTATTCAAGCCACAGAGGTCAATACTGTGTGGAAAAACGCACACCTTAATGACTAAGCTAAAACATGATTCACAAGAATCTGAATTAGAAGACATTTTAGAGATAACCAAACAATTAATTTCATTTAAATGTTTGTTTTAATATGTGTGTGTGTGTGTGTGTGTGTATGATATGAAAAATCTACATCAAAAAAAAACTCTTTCAGTAAATATAAGGTAACACTTCCAGGGAATAAGAAAGTATCGTGCCATACTAATTGAAAATGCATTTATTTTCTTTATTTGTGTTATGGAATGAGGAAACATATAATTACTGACACTTTAGGTTTATAATATAAACATCACATATTAAAATTATTATATTAATTGTATCTTAATATAATGTGAAATATAATTATATAAAATTATACATAGCAATTAATATAAAATGTAATATATAGTTATATACAATAATTATTTTAATATAGTCATTTATTAACTATATTATGTATTTTATATATTAAATATTATAAAGTATTTATTTAAGAAATATAAATTTGTCTCTTAAAGAATAGGAAAAAAAGAACAAAGCAAGTCCAAAGTTACCAAAAAGCAGGAAATAATAAAAACTAGAGGAGAAATAAACAAAATACATGACAAAACCAAAAGAAAAAAAGATCAAAGAAACTGAGTTATTCTTTTAAGATCAACAAAAGTGATAAAACTTTAGCCAGAAAAAGAAAAAAATGACAGAAGATTCCAATAAATAAAATCAGAAATGAACGAGGAGACATTACTAATGATACTACAGAAATGAAAGGAATAATGAGAATAGTAGGACAACTACATGCCCACAAACTGGATAACTAGAAGAAATGGAAAATATCTAGAAATATTTCACCTACAAAGACTGAATCACAAAGAAACAGAAAATCTGAACAGACCAATAACTGATGACAAGATTGAATGAATAATCAAAAGCCTCCAACACAGAAAAGCCCAGGGACTGTCTGATTGCTTCAATAAAGAGTTCTACCAAACTTTTAAAGAATTATTTGCAATCCTCCAAAATTCTTCCAAAAATTTTAGAGGAAGGAACACTTCTGAACCCACTTTTAAGTCCAGCATTCCCCTAATACCAAGTCCAGGAAAGGATACTATAAGAAAACTACTAGCCAATATTCTTAATAAATATAGATACAAAAATCCTCAACAAAATATTACCAAACTGAATTCAACAACACATTAAGACAGAGGATCATAGGGGAAGGGAGGGAAAAATGAAACAAGATGAAACTAGAGAGGGAGACAAACCATAAGAGACTCTTAATCTCAGGAAACAAACTGAGCGTTGCTGAAGGGGATGGCGGTGGGAGGGATGGGGTGGTTGGGTGATGGACATTGGGGAGGGTATGTGCTATGGTGAATGCTGTGAATTGTGTAAGACTGACCTGAAACAAATAATACATTATATGTTAATTTAAAAAAGAAGCAAACAGAACATTATAAACATCATACACCATGACTGACTAGAACTTATCCCTAGAATGCAAGAATTATTCAAGACAAGAAAATCAATAAATGTGATACATTAGATTAACAGAATGAAAGACAAAAATCATATGATCACCTCAATAGATGGAGAAAAAGTATTTAACAAAATTCAACAACTTTTCATGATAAAAAGTCTCAACTAGGAATAAAAGATTATATCAACAAATTAAGGCCATATATGCAAGCCACAGCTAATATCACTCAGCTCAGTGAAAAGATGCAAGCTTTTTATAACATGAGGAACAAGACAAGGATGGCCACTTTCACTACTTCTATTCAGCATAGTACTGGAATTGCTAGTTATAGAAATTAGGTAAGAAAAAATAATAAAAGGCACCTAAATTTGAAAGGAAGATGTAAAATTATGTTTGCAAAGGACATGATCTTACATGTAGAAAACCTTAAAGATCTCACACACACACACACACACACACACACTATTAGAACTAACAATCATATTTAGCAAAGTGGCATGAAACAAAATCATCATACAAAGATTAGTTGCAAGTCTGTGCTCAAATAACTAATAATCTTAAGAGGAATTTTTTTAAAGCACATTCACCGTAGTATAAAAAAATAAAATTCTTAGGTATAAACTTTAAAAAGGAGACAAAAGATACATACACTAAAAACTACAAATCATTGCTTAAAGAAATTAAAGAAGACACAAATAAATGAAAGACATCCTGTGTTTATGGACTTGAAAATTTAATATTATTAAAATATTCATAGTACCCAATATGATCTACATATTCAATGGAATCTCTATCATTATCACAACGGCATTTTTCACAAAAATAAAAAACAATGCTAAAATTCACATGTAATTACAAAGGACCCCAAATAAGCAAAGCAATCTTGAAAAAGAGGAACAAAGCTATAGACCACATACTTCCTCATTTCAAAACATATTGCAAAGATACAGTAATCAAAACAGTATGATACAGTCATAAAAACAGGCATATAGATCAATGGAATAGAATAGAGAGCTCAGCAATAAACCCATACATAAATGGTCAAATGATCTTCAGCAAGAGTGGCAAAGACAACACAACGGGAAAGGATAGTCTCTAACAAATGATGTCGGAAACACTGGACATCCACATGCAAAAGAATGAAACCAGATATTTTTGCTGCATACAAAATCAATCCAAAAAAACTTAATTTTAAATATAAACTTATATTTAGTAAGTTTTTTAAACTTTTATTAAAAACTTAAACATAACACCAGAAACTATAAAACTCCCACAAGAAAGGAAGACAATCTCCATGATATTGGTTTTGGGCAATGAGTTATTAGATATGATACCAAAGGCACAGGTTAAAAAAAAAAAAAAAAAAAGCAAGCATTGACAAGTGGGACTACATCAAACTAGAAATCTTGTACACAGCAAAGGAAACAACAGAATGAAAAGCAACCTATAGAGTAGGAGAAAATATTTGTAAATCTTATATCTGATAAAGGGTTAATATCTAAGATGTATAAGGAATTCCTATAATTCTACCAGAAGAAGGAGGAGGAGAAGATGGGTGGGGGGGAGGAGAGTAGGGAGGAAGAGAACAAGAACAAGAACAATGAGAACAAAGAGAACAAGAAGAAATACAAATGACTAACAGGTGTTCAACATTACTAATCATCAGGGAAATGCAAATTAAAATTACAATCTGATGTCACCCTCATATCTGTTAAGACAGATATCATTTAAAAAATAATAAAAAATGTTGGCAAGGATGCAGGGAATTTAGAATATTTGTACACTGCTGATGGGAATATAAAATGGTACATCTATAATGGAAAACAGTGTGGAGGTTCCTCAAAAAATTAAAAGTAGAATCAGCATATGACCCAACAATCCCACTTCCAGGTATTTATCTAAAAGAACTGAAAATAGATTTTCTATGAGATATTTGCCCTCACTATTCATTGTAGAATTATTCACAATAGCCAAAAGGTAGAAACAATCTAACTGCCCGTCAACAGAGGACTGGATAAGAAAATGTAGTGTATATATACAATCGAAATTATTCATCCTTTAAAAAGGGAGGAAACGCTTTCATTAGCTACAAAATGGATGAATTTTGAGTTTGAAATAAGCTGGTAAATAATGGATAAATGCTGCATGATTCCATTTATATTAAGTGTCTAAAGTCATCAAACTCATAGAAGTGGAAAGTAGAATGGTTCTTGCCAAGAGCAGCGGTAGGAGGTATATGGAAATGGGGAATGGCTATTGAATAAGCATAAAGTTTCATCCTAGCAAGATGAAAAATGTTCTAGAGATCTGCTGCACAACAATGCACACATAGTTAACAATACTATACTGTGCACTTAAAAATTTATTAAGTGGATAGACTTCCTGTTATGTTTTTTACCACAATAAAAATAAATAGATTCTATTGCTTAAATGCCTATCTGTAAAACATGGGTTATGTATGTGGGTAAATGTATATAAGTTAAATATACATACATCATATATTTTTATGAGGGCTAACTCATTAACATATATAGAATTTATAGAATAGCACCTGGAATGTTGTCAGTTGCTATTGTTTATTTTTATATAAATTCATAAATAAAAAATACACTGATTTTGTGTTATATAAATGGGTATCCTATTGATGTTCAATAAATATTGATAACTGATGGATAATTATGAAATGTAAAGATAGTGAGTCAAGGCACCAAACAATGCCACTAATTAAACCAATAGTAAAATTCCCCAGCGGGGTAGTTGTATGAAAATTGCTTGATGATATCTTGATAGTGCACTGTTCTTTTGTCACTGTTAAACTTTGTTGAAAGCAACTGGCAGAAGATTACTACTATTATTATTTTCTCATTCACAAACATTGACTTAAATTTGTTTTCTCATATCTATTATCAATTTATTTAATGACACCCAGTAATAAACTGAATATACTAACACCATGAAACTGTGTAGCATTAACTGAGATTATGTATAGATGCTAAAATATGAGCAAGAATACTTGGATTTTAGTACTGGATTGCTCCTAGTAGCTATATGACCTCAGGAAAATTATTTAAACTTCTCTGGGTTCACGTCTCTCTCTAAGAGAATGAGGATAGACAACTGAGGTGTATTCCAGGACTAGTGTTTTTTTCCTAACTAACTTGAATATAGCTAGGCCTTGACTTCTTCTTTCTATTTTGTGGCAATTTTCCATTAACTATCATATTCAAAAGATAAAAGTCCCACATTCCAAATGCTCTGAAATATATTCTTACTCAAGTTACTGAAGGACAAAGGGAGATAGCATGAAATGGCATGACACAGAGCAATTTGCTCTATAATTTGTCTATGCTATTTTCTGTTCCCAAATATCCACAATGGCTTGCTCAGAAATTATCTTCTCTCTCTGACACTATATTTGATTTCCAAAAATCTTTCCTCTTAAAATAACCTCTGGTGCTTCTGCATTTGCTTTTATTTGTTATACACTCTCTCTGCACTGATCCAAACTCAGCCATATGTTATGTAGATCAACTTAGCCTTTGTAGATTTCAATCAATACTTTTTACCCATTATTCCAATCAGCCCAATAGAGCAAAGTAGGCAAACACTTATAACTTAATTCTTTTCCTTTTATCTGTATGAAATTTTCAAATGTTGCCAAAAATTCTTGTGTCCCAATTGCGATCCAATCATTTATAACATTGAACATAACCCAAGGAATATCCTTGAAAAGAGACTCACAGCTTTGGCAGTACCAATAGTGACATTACTGCCAGACACAAGATGTGTAATTAATATGGATGACACAATGCTTTTTCTCTTAGGCAAAATGCTGGTTGTTGAGAATACACTGTAGATCTTGGCTAAGAAATAGAAAATAATAAGTGAGTTAGAGTTATACTTTCTTCTATTTGTAGGAGATTCTTCCATTGTGTATTGGGCTCAAAGTAAGATAAAATCTTCTCAGCCAAATTGCTTTCAGAAATAAGTTGCAAGATTTGTTACCAAATACCATATTAAACAAATTACCAAAACTTCTACAAACAATCTATCATTTTGCCTTCTTTTATTTTTATCTATGTATTTATCAGAAAATAAACTATTTCATTTTCATTACATATACTTAGAAATATACTCTCTAAATGAGAAATTCCAATGATATGAAAAAAACTTAAATGACTAGAATCATTCAATTATATTTCACAGAACAAGACACTGAACTGATACAGAAACCTATCTAAAGTGTAGTTTGAGGAGCCTGGGAACATGGTGGAGTAGAAGTATCCTAAGCTCACCTCATCCCACAAATACACCTAGGTAACAGCCACATCAGTGTAACTAACGTAGGAAAGAAACCAAAGTCTAGCAGACTTTCCATAATTAATCATACAGATGTGGCCACATTAAAAATAGTAGGAAGGATGGAGTCCCACTCTGGAACCAAACTAACCAGCAAGACTAATCACAAAGGGGAGGGATACCACAAGCACAAAGAAGGAGAGGAACAGACCCCATACCAGACACCCCAGATACAGAGGACATATCCTGGGAAGACAAGTTCCTATGCCATTGGGCTTAACTTCCTGAGTTTTTACAACCACTGGAGCTTAACACCAGGAACTTTTTTAAAATCAGTGGCCTCAACACAGAAGAGCCCTAGGGCAATGGGAAAGTGAGTCCCTGCCCTGAAAGAGACAGCAGTAAAAACAACCCCAGCAAGATACAGCATAAAACTTACCAGTTTAAAAAGAGCCTGGGGTATATGGGAAGATTTATTTACTTATCACAGAACTTAGACAGAAGTGGCATATCTTTAGGAAACTTCTCTAAGAACAAAAGAGCTGGTGGGCACCAGCCTAGCCTAGCCTAGATATACAGACACTGCAGGACCACTTGCCCATTTAGCTTGCTAACACCATGCACCCCAATCCCAAGTTCTCCTGCAGACTTACTTCACCCAACCCACCCCGCTCTGTGAGAGTCCCTCCAAAGCACCATCATGCCTATGGTGCCTATCATTCTTCAAGCAACTCCAACAGTAGCCAGTATCATTCCAAAGTGACTCTTGCCCTGGGAAGAGGGGGAAATAAGCACATACATGATTTTTACTGCATCTCTAGCACTAAGCTGGGGGAGACATCTGATCTAACCAACAAAAATCTCACAGGGGGCTATACAAAGAGAGAGCCCTGTAGTTCAGGGTCATGATAACCCCAACAGACAGACTGGGGGAAGACATCTGCCTGGCTGCCGGACCCACCCACCAGTGAAAACCTCTCAAGGGACAATGCAGGAAGAGCACCCTGCAATTCAGTGCAACTGCAGTTCTGGCAAAGAGGCATTTTTAAGACCCCAGACTGGGCTCTTAATGGCACAGGAATTAAACCCTGCCCACAACAGGCAAATGACTGGACTGAAGGCAAATATGGCTCAACCATAGCAGGATGTATGCAACACACCCAGAAGACACTAGGGAAGCACCAGGTTCTGATGAACATGGTACTTTGTACTACAGGGCACTACAGGAACTCTTCTTTACAAAGCAACTACTTCAAAGATCGGAGACATAGCTGACTTCCTAATACATAGAAACAGATTCAGAAAGTTAGACAAGATGAAGAGAGAGAGCAATATATCCCAAATGAAGGAACAGGAGAAAATCACAACAAAAGAGCTAAATGAAATGAAATATACAATTACCTTGAGAGAATTCAACATACTGCTCACAAAGATTCTTACTAGACTTGAGAAAAGAGTGGGAGAGAACCAATCTGACATGAAAAACTCAATAACTGAAATTTTAAAAATACACTACTGGGGATCAACAGTAGACTAGAAGAAGGAGAAAAATGGTTCAGTGAGCTAGAAAACAGAGTTAATGGAAAACAATGAAGCAGAAAAGCAAAAAGAAAAAAAGGAATAATAAAAATTACAATAGGTTAAGGGGATTTTAGCAACATCATCATGAGACAGGAAAACTGAAGAAAGCCCATGAAAAACACTGTCTTGTTTTGATTTTCCTTTTCCAGCTTCTATTCCCGCTAAGACCTACACCCCCCTCTACATATGTCTTATAGTTCTGATAATGTATTTCCTCCCTGTAAAGGTCTCAAGGTGTTGATAATTTCTTTGAAGTCTTCCAGCACAATAGAAAACATCTAAGGAGTGATTGAGTAAGGTTGTCATGTACATTTTCCAAGACCACTGACTCCAGACACCTTGATGCCAAGACCCCTGGCTCCAAGGCATAAGAGATATAGAGGATACTTGAGCACTCTTCCTTCTTTTAATCAGTTCCTGGTTACCTGAGAGGACATGTACATCAGACAACCAACCTCAATAAAAACCCCAGACTCAAAGCAAAAATGAGACTCATTCTTCTTTCCCTTTCTGAATTTCCCAGATGCTCTTGCCTGTATTTGCACTCTCTCTATATCAACAAACGCTCTCACTTCCTACCAGCTCACATTTGATTTCTATTCTGCACGAAGTCAAGGACCAACCCTCTTGGTTGGTCCTGCAAGATGCCCCTCTAGGTCATCAGACCCAGCCAGCCTACATCAATCAAGCATAATAATATTCACATTATAACGATCCCAGAAGAAGAAGAGAGAGAAAGGAAGACAGAAAATTTATTTCAAGAAATAGCTGAAAGCTTCCTTAATTTAGGGAAGGAAACAGAAATCCAGACCCAAGAACCACAAAGAACCTGCAAAAACAAAAACAAAGACAAAAAAAAAAAAAAAAAAAAAAGAGGCCCACACCAAGACAAACAATACTGAAAATGGGAAAAAGTAGTAATACAGAGATGATTGTTGGAGTGTCAAGAGAAAATAGTCACATACAATGGAAACCCAAAATATCTATCAGCTGATTTTTTTTTAGGAGAAGCTTTGTAGGCCAGAAAGGAGTGGCATGATATATTAAAAGTGCTGAGAGGAAAAATACCCTGCAACTAAGAATATGCTATCCAGCAAGGCTATCATACTGAGGAGGAGAAATAAACAATTTCTCAGACAAACAAAAGTTGAAAAAATTCATCACTACTAAACCAGCCTTATAAGAAATGTTAAAGGAAAATCTTTGAATGGAAAGGAAAGGCCACAGTCAGGAGTAAGAAAATTAGAAAAGGAAAAAAAAAATTCACAGGTACATACAAATACAATAAAAGTAGTATATTAATCATTTATAAAGTCAGTATGGAGGATAAAGCAAAAAAGCAGTAAAATTAATTATATCTGTAAAATCAGTCAAGCAATTCACAAAATAAAATGATATAAAATATTATGTACATAAAATGTGGGAGGGGAGTAAAAATTAGTGCTTTAAGAATAGGTTCAAACTAGGGGCACCTAGGTGGCTCAGTGGGTTAAGCCTCTGCCTTCGGCTCAGATCATAATCTCAGGGTCCTGGGATCAAACCCTGTATCAGGCTCTCTGCTTAGCGGGGAGCCTGCTTCCCCCCTTTCTCTCTCTGCCTGCCTTTCTGCCTACTTGTGATCTCTGTCTGTCAAATAAATAAATAAAATCTTAAAAAAAAAAAAAAAAGAATAGGTTCAAACTAAAGTGACCATCAACTTTATATAGACTGCTATATGCATAGAAAGTAATAGATAAACCTAATGCCTAATGGTAACCAAAAAACAAAACCCAATAGTAGATATGTAAAAATAAAGAGAAAAGCATCCAAGCATAACATTAAAGAAAACCATCAAACCACAAGGGGAAAGGGCAAGAGAAGAAGGAAATAGAGAACTGAAAAAAATAAAATAAATCACAAAATGGCAATAAGTACATACCTATCAATAATTACTTTGACTGTAAATGAAATAAACACTGCTATCAAAAGACATAGGCTGATGGGATGGACAAAAAAGCAAGACCTATCTATATGCTGCCTACAAGAGATTCGTTTTAGACCTAAAGACACATGCAGATTGAAAATGAAGTGATGGAAAAACATTTATCATGCAAATAGAAATGAAAAGAAAGCCAGGGTAGCAATACTTACATTGGATAAATAGACTTTAAACAGAGACTATAACAAGAAAGAAGGACACTACATAATCATAAAGGAAAAATCCAACAAGATAAAACAATTGTAAATACCTATGCACTCAACATAGGAACACTTAAATACATAAACCAGCTAATAACAAACATAAAGGAAGTTGTTGATAGTAATACAATAATAGTAGGAAACTTTAAAAGATCACATGTTAGGCCCAAAAACAATCCCAGCAAATTCAAAAAGATTGAAGTCATATCATGCATCTTTTCCAGCCACAATAGTATAAAACTAGAAATCAACCACAAGAAAAAAATCTGGAAAGAACACTAATACCTGGAGGTTAAATAACTTGACTATAAACAATGAAATAGGAAATAATAAAGTTTTAAGCAGAAATAAGTGAGACTTAAAAAAAATAGAACAGATCAATGAAATCAGGAACTGGTTCTTTGAAAACATCAACACAACTGACAAACCCTTAACAAGACTCTTAGAGGGAGAGTAAGAGAGAGTGACAGCACTCAAATAAATATAATCAGAAATGAAAGAGAAGAAATAATAATCAACATCACAAACATACAAAGGATTATAAGAGAATATTATTAAAAAATATATGCCAACAATGAATGGGTCAACCATAAAATTAAAGAGGAAAACAAAAGTATATGAACACAAATGAAAATGAAAACACAATGGTCCAAATCTTTGGGATACAACAAAAGGTATTCTAAGAGGTAAGATCATAGCAATGCAGGCCTACCTCAAGAAACAAGAAAAATCTCAAATAAACAACCTAAACAACCTAAACTTATATCTAAATTACTAGAAGAACAAACAAAACCCAAATCCAGTAGAAAATAGGAAATAATAAAGTTTTAAGCAGAAATAAGTGAGACTTAAAAAAAATAGAACAGATCAATGAAATCAGGAACTGGTTCTTTGAAAACATCAACACAACTGACAAACCCTTAACAAGACTCTTAGAGGGAGAGTAAGAGAGAGTGACAGCACTCAAATAAATATAATCAGAAATGAAAGAGAAGAAATAATAATCAACATCACA
>NW_019154105.1:19165588-19279246 GCF_002288905.1 Enhydra lutris kenyoni | reverse complement strand
GACATACAAAGGATTATAAGAGAATATTATTAAAAAATATATGCCAACAAATGGGACAACCTAGAATTAATGGATAAATTCCTAGAAATATAACCTCCCATAACTGAGTCAAGAAGAATAGAAAATTTGAACAGATCAATTACTAGCAATGAAATTGAATCAGTAATAAAAAAAAAAAAAAAAAAAAAAACCCTGCCAACTAAGTCCAACTAGATAGTGTCACAGGTGAATTCTTCACAGGTAAATAACACTTAAAGGAGAGTTAATGCCTATTCTTCTCAAAATATTCCAAAAAAAGAAGAGGAAGAAAAGCCTCCACGTCAGAGGCCAGCATTACTCTCATCCCAAAACCAGACACTACAAAAAAAGAAAAAAACAAACCATTATTTCTGATGATCTTAAAACCCTCAACAAAATACTAGCAAACTGAATCCAACAATACATTTTTAAAAATCATTCACCATGATCAAGTGGGATTTATTTTAAGAATGCAAAGGTGGTTCAATATTCACAAATCAATTGATGTGTTACATCACATTAACAAGAGAAAGGTTTAAAACCATATGATCAGGGATGCCTGGGTGATTCAGTCTGTTAAGCGTCTGCCTTCAGCTCAGGTCATGATCCAGGGTCCTGGGATCAAGCCCCACATCTGGCTCCTTGCTCAGCAGGGAACCTGCTTCTCTCTCTGCCTGCCACTCCCCCTCCTTTAGAGTACTGTCTCACACTCTCTCTCTGATAAACAAACAAAATCTTTAAAAAAATAATAATAATTATATATATATGTGTGTATATATATATATATATATATATATATATATATATATATATATACATATATAAATATAATCATTTCAGTAGATGCAGGAAAAAATATTTGACAAAGTACATCCATTCATGATAAAAATTCTCAATGAGAAGGTTTAGCAAACATTCCTCAATATAATTAGGGCCACAGTGAACATCAAACTCAATGGTGAAAAACTGAGAGCTTTTTCCCTAAAATCAGGAACAAGAAAA
The DNA here is from genome assembly GCF_002288905.1 of Enhydra lutris kenyoni. NCBI lineage: Eukaryota > Metazoa > Chordata > Mammalia > Carnivora > Mustelidae > Enhydra > Enhydra lutris. Next base: position 19,278,226 of record NW_019154105.1, on the reverse strand, counting down.
GGATACCTACTGACATCAAAATGTGAAATTTGAAACCATAAAATTCCTGGAAGAAAACATAGGCAGTAATCTCTGACATTAGCCATAGAATAATTTACCTGGATATGTCTTCTCTGGCAAGGGAAACAATGCAAAATTAAACTATTGGGACTACACAAAAATAAAATGTTTTGCACTGCGAAGGATACCATCAACAAAACAGAGACGACCTACTAAATGGCAGAAGATATTTGCAAATGATATATTTGATAAGGGGTTAATAGCCAAATTATACAAAGAAGTTACACAACCCAACACCAAAATAACAAGTAGTTCAATTTTAAAAATTGGCAGAAGATAAGAATATTTTTCCAAGTAAGACATACAGCTTAATAGACACATGAAAAGATGCTCAACATCACCAATCTTCAGGAAAATGCAAATCAAAATCACAATGAGATATCACCTTATACCTGTCAGAATGCCTTAAGTCGGGCACCCAGGTGGCTCAGTCATTAAATGTCTGCCTTCGGCTCGGGTCATGACCCCAGGGTCAAGCCCCACATTGGGCTCCCTGCTTGGCTGGAAGCCTGCTTCTTCCTCTCCCACTCCTCTGCTTGTGTTCCCTCTCTCGATGTAAAATAAAAAAATAAAATCTTAAAAAAAAAAAAAAAAAAGATTGCCTAAAGTAAAAACCACAAGAAATAACAAGTGTTGGCGAGGATATGAAGAAAAAAGGAATCTTCATTCACTGTTGGTGGAAATGCAAACTGTGAAGCCTCTGTGGAAAAGAGTATGGAGGTTCCTCAAAAAAATTAAAAATAGAATTACCATGTGATTCATAATACCACTGTTGGGTATTTACCCAAAGAAAATGAAAATACAGATTTCAAAAAGATATAGGAACCCCTATGCTTATTGCACCATTGTTCACAATAGCCAAGATAAAGAAGCAACTCAAGTGTCTATTGATAGATGAGTGGATAAAGAAGAAGTGTGTACACACATACACACACACACACACACACACACACACACACACACACACAGAGGAATATTACTCGGCCATAAAAAAGAGTAAGATCTTGCCATTTGCAACATGGGTATATCTAGAAAGCATAATGCAAAGGGAAGTCAATCTGAGAAAGACAATACAATATTATTGCACTCATATGTGGAATTCACTAAACAAATCAAAGAAAGAAAAGAAAAAAGAGACAAAAATACTTTTTAAAATTTTTATTCTTTTAAATTTTTTAATTTTTTAAATTAAATTCAAGTTAATTAACATAGATTGTATTACTGGTTTCAGGGTAGAGTTTATGATTCTTCAGTTGCATATAACACCCAGTGTTCATTACATCAAGTGCCCTTCTTAATGCCCTTCACCCAATTACCCTATCCCCTCACCCACCTCCCTTCAAGCAACTCTGTTTATTCCCTATAGCTCAGGGTCTCTTATGGTTTGCCTCCCTCTCTGTTTTTATCTTATTTTATTTTTCCTTCCCTTAAATATATATAGAGAACAAACTGGTGGTTGCCAGAGGGAAGGTGGATGGGTAAACTATGTGAAAGGGATTAATATTACACTTACCATGATAAGCACTGACTAATGCATAAAATTGTTGACTCATTATATTGTATACCTGAAACTAATATAACACTGTACGAATTTTAAAAAATAAAAATAAGTAAAATAAAATTGAGGTTGAATGACTATTCCATCACATTTCATCCTCACTGGTTAATCTGTTTAAAAATCAGCACTAGGTGTAATACAAATCTGAAAGATCTTTTCAAGACTTTTGACATTACAAGCATTATTAGTATTAACTTTAGTTGAATCTGTAAATTTACCAAAATTGCTTTTCAATCTTCATGGACCCAAAATTTCAAACATACTTTCAATCAAATCGGTTATTCAATAGTTTGTCCTCCAGCAAATTGAGAGAACATAAAGTTTTCTAAACTGAATACTATTTTTGATTCTATGCCTACCATTTCAGATTTCCAAAACAACAATGCACGCCTTTCTGCTGAAGTATGGCTTAGTAAGTGGAAACACATACACAAACACAAGTGTGCACATGCATGCACACACACATGATTCTACTACCTATTTCCTTTTATTCCCTGGTAGCATGTCTCTTTTATTCACAATTCTCATTAATTGGATTTCTTAGAATTATTCACCAATCAACCAAAAGAAAAATGACACATAGCTATACCAGCATGGCAGTTCTGATATCCAACACCCCCATGGTTCCATTTAAGTGAAACCATTCTATTCACAGCTCCTGATGAGGGGGTAGCTCTAGATAGTCATGACTTGTACAACTTGTCTTAACTCCCTTATGCCTGAAATACAAACAGATACTTAGTTCAAGTTCAGCAATAATCTATAGGCTTACCAGCAACACATGATGTTGACTGATATAGTAAAATAAGCTTAATTAAGCTGACCTTCTCTGGCATATTAGCTTGGAGAGAGCTGAGCAATTGATGGAAGGACCTAAAGCTGAACAATTACACACATAAGATCAAAAAGGTACATTGGCCCCTAGCGGCAGGGAAGCTGAATCTGGGAATGAACAATCAGGGAGCCAAATTCATGAAGACACAGAAGCTAAGAGGTACCAAAAAGTTGGGTGCAGAAAAGGGGACAAAAACTGGGTCAAAAGCAAATGGAGAACAGAAATAAAGGGAATAAATGAGATAATAATTAGATGAAAGACAGAAGCTAGCTACTTAATGACTAGGAAGAAGATATATGCCTGTTGGGGGCACCTGAGTGGCTCAGTGGGTTAAGCATCTGCCTTCAGCTCAGGTCATGATCCCAGGGTCCTTGGATCGAGTCCCACATCGGGCTCTCTGCTCAGCAGGGAGCCTGCTTCCCACAGCCCCCCCACCCCCCGTCTGTCTCTCTGCCCACTCGTGATTTCTCTCTCTCTGTCAAATAAATAAATAAAATCTTAAAAAAAAAAAAAAAAGACATATGCCTTTTGGATTTCTGCAATAGCATCCAAATTTTAGCTATGCTATTGTTGTCCTTGCCCACCGAAATCCATCCATTCCCCATACAACTGCCAATATAGTCTTCTAAATTTTGCATCCTATCCCTTGAATGCTTGCTTGAAATCCTCCAAGATCTTCCCATTTTACTGAGAATAAAATGTAAGGTCCCATATGATTTACCCAGTTTCTACTCTCCAGCTCATATTGTACCACACTTTCCTCCTGCTCACTAAGCACCTGTACGTAGAATGTTTGGTCTCTAGATCTTTTCTTCAAATATCAGCTCTTTTGAAAGGACTTTCCTAATTGCCCACTCTAAGGCATCCTCATCTTACTTCTCAACCCCTCAGCTAGTTACTAATCCATCATCTAGTTTTATTTTCTTTTTAGCACTTATCACTACTTGCTATCCTAGTCTAGTCTAGTCTAATCTATTTATTTACTACTTGTAATTCTTTTATTTATTTACTGGTTAAGGGCCCAAGAGAATGTAGACAGAGAACTTGCCTTGAACCCCAACACTTAGAACGCTGTAGGAATCCAAAATATCTAAGAAAGGAATGTTGAAAAGAAGAAAGGACAGAATGGAGGGAAGAAGGAAAAAGAGGGAAAGGGAGGGGAGGAGAATATGGAGAAGAAGGAAAGAAGCTCCTCCTAAAGAAACCCCAGTGCTGTTTTGAAGTCTTAATTACACTCATTCGAGATCTTGCTTTTCCTTCATGAGTTCTTGGATTTTCTATAGTTCAAATTTCAAAGTTTCAGCTTTGTCTGGGAACTAATAGTTCATATCTTCCTAATAGTCTGATAAACTGAAGCTTTACAATAAACTGTCACTTATATAAAGTAACTTGCATAAGTAATTCTTTCTTAATAAAAGAAGAAAAACACTTATTATCATAGCAGTAATGACAGAAAAACACTAAGGATAAAATGACTACATATTTCTTCACTAATGAAAAAGAAGAAAAAGCTCAAATAATTAAATTTGTATTTAGTTTCTATTATCCTGTCACACAAATTATTTCATCCAGTTAACTTTCTCCTTCATAGAAAAATATGTTTATATTAAAATGTTTATCAAGTGTAGAAAAGCACAAAGAAAAAAGTAAAAATGTACCATAATCTTATCACCCAGTGAGGATCATTGAATGTTTTTTGCACGCATTTTCTGTTTGTTTTTTTAAGTTTTTATTCAAATACTAGTTAGTTAATATACAGTATTATATTAGTTTCAGGTGTACAATATAGCGGTTCAACACTTTCATACATCCCTCAGTGTTCATTGCAACAAGTGCACTCCTTAATCCTGTCACCTATTTCACCCACCCTCCCAACCACCTCCTTTCTGGTAACCATCAATTTACTGTCTATAGTTAAGAGCCTGTTTCTTGGTTTGCCTCTTTCTCTCTTTGCATGCATTTTAAATAAAAGTGAAATCATAACCTATAAATTTGTAGCCTGACCTGTCACTTAGTATCATAATATTCCCATGTCTTTAAATATTCCTCTATGCCCTTCCTTTTCATATTTACTGTTTAAAAACTTTTATACAATATGAATAATTTTATATAGCTTACCAATTTTTTTTACTTTTAGATTAGTTGGAAATTTCACAAATGTAAATACTGAGATGAACTTTCATAAAATTAAATTTTATATGTGTCTACATTTTTTCCTTGGGATAAATCAGGGTTATTTTTGCCTTGTATTATTTTGTCTTCTGAGTCTCAATCATAAAGTACAAAATACTAAAAATTCAAGAATCTAAATTAAATTGAATTTTACTCATTGTTTAAAAACTGGGAGTGGGCCAGAGTATATGCAGACAGCATAAAATAGCTGGCTGTTTGTGTGTGTGTGTGTGTGTGTGTGTGTGTGTTTTACAATATTGTAGAACAGTGCAGACAGAATGACCACAATAAGGGGGAAAGATACTACCTCAAAATAGGCACACAGGAAACATTAGCAGGAACCTAATGAGCTTTTTAAAATTACTTGTGTTTTTTAAAAACCTACAGTGAGGAAAGATATATAAAGTGAAGTTGCCAATCAGATGACGAATTAGCAAAATTCTTGTTTACAATAATGGATGCCTTTAGGGTTTGTCCATCAATATATCTATATAAACTAGTCTTACTAAAAACTCCAAACTTTTCCATTGACTTAAGATCACTTTTTTTTTTTTTTTTAATTTAAAAGTGAGACAAACCAGGGGGAAGAAAGAGGAGAATAGATGGGGGAAAGCTGTCCTTTCCACACATTTTTCATAGAAGCCTGCAGTTTGAAATCCACTAGAAGAAGAACTGCGTCATGTGCTGAGAAGAAGAGTACAGGCCCTCCTTAATCAGAGATGACACAAAATCAAGACTTTTCAGGGCAATACCTGCAGTAAAGGATAAGTATTCTGACAATGTCATTGTCTGCAAACATCTCCTAACGCCACCAGGTAAAAAAGAATCACCATCAGCAGTGTCCAATGCTTATTCAGCTAGTCATGGACCTAAATGACTCTTACTCAGATTTCCGCTACAAGATTTACAGAGGAAAAGAAGCCGACATTCAGCTGAAAAAGAAAAGTCACTAAAACAGAAAAGAATCAGACTAGGATATATAATCACCAATAATCAATCAATGGTATCAAAAGGGCCAAATAACATGCATGATTTTCTACCGACTGTTTTGGATCTTGCCATGTGTTATGAAAAGTATTTTTAGATATGTAGATGCTGAGTGTATATAGTTAAACCTAGTGATGTGCTGAAGCTATCCCATAGCTAATTATTGATGATCCCTTCCTAATTCTGTCTTTTTTTAGTGACATCACATTGGTAGCTAGAAATTGGCCATGGTGAGACTATTTACATGGAAATTTCTCTTTTTTTTAACATAGTGTCAATTGCTAATTTACCCAACGTAGTGCTGGAAACCTAATTGTATTTTTTGTGAATTATATATTCAGATACACAGACTCTCCTGATGGACAAAGGATAAAACAATAAAACAGTCAGTATAAAGCAACAAAATAATTAGTCACAAGCTATGCTAGCTAATGATGTTACTATTAGGCCCAGAAAGCACGTTTTCAATACAGGCCCTTCAGTGAGAGTTAAAAGGCAACCTGATTTTGCTTCACAGAATGACAATTTATAAATGCATTTTTTATAATTAATGTTACTGAAATATCTTCAACATGGAGTAAAATGCACAACTCCTAATACAGTCCTATGAGTTCTAACACATGTCCATGTAACTCATGTACTAACAAAAAAATCAAAGTATAAAACATTCCCTTCTCCCCTGAATGGACCCCTGTTTCCTTTCCAATCAATAATGAAATCACTCCCTACTCTCTGCCCAGGCAACCATAATTCTGAATTCTAACATTACAGATTGGCTTTATCTGTTCTAAAACATCATCTAAACAGAATCATACAGTAAGTGCACTTTTGTGTTTTACCTCTTTCACTAAAAATAATATGTTGACCTACATCCCTATGTTTCTCAGTACTTATTTTTTTTTCTCAGTACTTATTTTTTTAAACAAACTTTTATTTGGAAATAATTCCAAAGTTATAGAAAATTTACAAGAATTAGAGGAATAACATTTTAAAAACTCTGTATCTCTTATCCAGATTCACCTGTTGACAGCATTTACCTATTTCTTTTGACATTTATGTATACACTCTCCCTCTTATATAAGGTTGGTTCATGAATACCATGGGGGTTAGGAGGTGCCAATCCTTTGCAAAGTCAAAAATCCAAATATAACTTTGATTTTCCAAAAACTGAACTACAAATAGCCTACTATGGAACAGGAGCCTTACTAAAAATAAAAACAACAAACACATATTTAGTATATTATATATATTACATACTGAAATCTTCCAATAAAATAAGGAGGTAGAGAAAAGAAAATTATTATTAAGAAAATCATAATGAAGAGAAAATGCATTTATAATGCTGCACGGTAAAAATATTCATGTATAAATGGACCCACACAGTTCAAACCTGTGTTGTTCAAGGGTCAGCTGTATACACATACACATACAGATGTATGCACATATAAACATCTCCATACTTAGATTTTTATAATACATAAAATTATTCTCAAACATTTGAGAAGTTACATACATCATGGTTCCATACCTGTATATACTCAGTGGGCTACCTACAATTAAATATTCTCCATAAAATCACATCATATTCAACAAATTTAACATCAATAAGATTCTCTAATAAAACTACCCCATATTCTAATTTTGTCAATTATGTACTCTCAAGTATATCTTCTATGTGCTCTTTCCCTCCTAAGGATCCAGTCTAGAATCAAAACTTTTTTTCTTTTTTATTGATAAGTATTCCTTTGTATGATAGCTTTAAGTTGTTTATTCATTCTTTTGTTCCAGGACATTTGAGTTATTTCAAGCCTAAGACTATCATGAATAAAAGCTGCTATTAACATTTTTGTCTACACTGTTTGTGAGAACCAACATTATCATTCTCCTGGATAAATAACTAACAGTAAAACTGCTGAGTCACAATAGATGTTTAACTTTGTAAGAAATTACCACACAGCTTTCTAAGGAGTAGTACAATTTCACAGGCCCCAGAAATATATGATCATCACAGGTGCTCAATACTTTCATAAACATTTATTATTGTCAACCTTTAAATTGTAACAGTCTAGAAAAATGTGAAGCATTTTCTCATTGTGCTTTATTTAATAATTCCCCAATGACAAATCATGTTATGTGCCTTTTTGTGTCTTATTGACCATTTTTATACTTTCTTTTATCTGCTCAAGAATTTTTCCCATTCTTTTATTGATGTGTTTTTATTATTGATTTTTAAAAGCTCTTTATATGTCATTCATGAAACCTCTTTATTAGATGTATGCATTGTGAATGTTTCACAATTACTTGATTTTTTTTTTTTTTGGAAAGGTGTCTTTTGATAGGGAAAAGGTTCTGATTTTGATTAAGCAAACTTTTTATTTTCCTATCTAAGAAGTATTTGCCTAATCTAAGGCCTAGATAACTTAATATGATTAGTTCTGTGATCTGTCATGAATTAATTTTGGGGAATGGTATTCAAAAAAGCAAAATACATTTTTCCCCCAAAGTTATCCAGTTGTTACAGAATACTTGTTTAAAAGCCTTTCCTCTTTCCATTGCATAAGCACATTTGTTTAAAATAATCTGATCATATATTGTGGATCTATTTCTATTCTTTTCTTTTATTATATTCCATTGATGTATTTCCCTGTGCTAATGCCAATATCACACTCTCCTAATTATTGGAGTTTTAAAATACATCTTAGCATGGATAGAAGTAAAGGGTATTATGCTAAGCAAAGTAAGTCAATCAGAGAAAGACAATTATCATATGATCTCACTCATATGTGGAATTTAAGAAACAAAACAGAGGAGCATAGAGAAAGGGAGGAACAAATGAAACAAGATGAAATCAGATGAGGAAACAAAACATAAGAGACACTTAACCACAGGAAACAAACTGAAGGTTAATGGGGGGGTGGAGTAAAATGGTGATGAGCATTAAGGAGGGCACGTGATGTAATGAGCACTATGTGTTATATACAACTTATGAATCACTGAACTCTACCTCTGAAATTAATACACTATATGTTAATTAATTGAATTTAAATAAAAAATAAATTAAATTAAATGCTTCTTAGAATTAAGTAATATGTCTCACTTTTTTTAGTTTTAGGTTGTCTTGTTTCTTTTGGGGCCTTTACATTCTTCTATACATATTAGTATCAGGTATTATTCTCTTAAAAAACTCACTTACTAGGAGTATGATTGGTTTTTCCTGGAAACTATATCTAAATTTGAGGTAAATTTACATTTTATACAGTGAGTCCTTTAATAGCCAACATGGTATATCTCCCCATTTATTTATTCTTAAGTTTTCTCTGTAATGTACTGTAGTTCACACAGTACTATGCAGAATAGCAGTGTATCGTTGCTAGTATATAGAAAAGCAATTCTTTTTTTATAAAGTGACTTTATATCATGGGAAGATGCTACATCCAATCTTTATGCTCTTCATTTATTTTTTGAAAAATTGCTTTACTAGGATTTTCAAAACAATATTGAATATAACGGTAAAAACAGATATCCTTCCCTTATTCTTGATCTTAGAGAGAGTGCATTACTGTAGATTATCATAGATGCCTTTTATCAGATTAAGGACATTCTATTTTACTAAATTACTGCGATTACTATCAATAAATGGTAAATTTTATCAAATTTATTTTGTTTTGGTTTAAATTTTTTCCATCTACTATAGTGTCCATAAGATTTTTATCATTTATTACATAACATAGTGAATTTTACATTATATTAATATAGTTTAATGCAGTAACTTTTTAAAAATTCACAGTATTAAGTGTACAATTCAATTACTTTGATCAAATATATATGGTTATGCAATAGCCACCATAATCATGATAGAAAACATTTCCATAATCCCAAAAAGGTATCTTGTGTTCTTCTCCCTTCACTTCAGTCAAAGCACTGCCCCCACTTTAGGCTCTGACAATCACTGAGTGGTCTGCTTTATATTTTCAACTTTTTTAGAATTTGGAGTCTTTCATTAAAATATGGTTTTGAGAAAACATTATCCTTCCTTATTGAATTAGCATATTTGTCAAAAATCAATTAACTGTATATGTGTGGATTTGTTTATATTAACATATAATGTATTATTTGTTTCAGGGCTACAGGTCTGTGATTCATCAGTCTTACACAATTCACAGTTCTCACCATAGCACATAGACTCCCCAATGTCCATCACTCAACCACCCCATCCCTCTAACCCCCCTCCACTCCAGCAACCCTCAATTTCTTTCTGAGATTAAGAGCCTCTTATGCTGTGTCTCCTTCTCTGGTTTGATCTTGTTTCATTTTTTTCTTCTCTTCCCCTCTGATCCTCTGCCTTGTTCTTTAAATTCCACATATCAGTGAGATCGTATGATAATTGTCTTTCTCTAATTGACTTATCTCACTCAGCATAATAATATCCTCTAGTTCCATCCACATCATACCAAATAGCAAGATTTCAAATTTTTCATGGCTGCGTAATATTCTGGTGTGTGTGTGTGTGTGTGTGTGTGTGTGTGTGTGTGCATGTGTGTATACACTACATCTTCTTTATCCATTCATCTGTCGATGGACATCTGGGCTCTATTCATAGTTTGGCTACTGTGGACATCACTGCTATAAACATTTCAGTACACGTGCCCCTTCGGATCACTATATTTGTATCTTTGCAGTAAATTCCCAGTAGTACAATGGCTGGGTCATAGGGTAGCTCTGTTTTCAACTTTTTGAGGGATCTCCATATTGTTTTCCAGAGTGACTTACCAGCTTGAATTCCCACCAACAGCGTAGGAGGGTTCCCCTTTCTCTGCATCCTCACCAACACCTGTCATTTCCTGACTGGTTAATTTTAGCCATTCTGACTGGTGTGAGGCGGTATCTCACTGTGGTTTTGATTTGTATTTCCCTGATGCCGAGTAATGTGGAGCACTTTTTCATGTGTCCTTTGGCCATTTGGATGTCTTCTTTGCAGAAATGTCTGTTCATGTCTCCTGCCCATTTCTTGATTGGATTATTTGTTCTTTGGGTGTTGAGTTTGAGAAGTTCTTTATAGATTTTGGATACTAGTCCTTTATCTGATATTTGCAAATATCTTTTCCCATTCTGTTCATTATCTTTTGATTGTTTTGTTTCCTTTGCTGTGCAAAAGCTTTTTATTTTGATGAAGTCCCAATAGTTCATTTTTGCCCTTGCTTCCCTTGTCTTTGGAGATATGTCTAGGAAGAAGCTATTGCAGCTAAGGACAAAGAGGTTGCTGCCTGTGTTCTCCTCAAGGATTTTGATGGATTCCTGTCTCACATTGAGGTCTTTCATCCATTTTGAGTCTATTTTTGGTGTGGTGTAAGGAAATGGTCCAGTTTCATTCTTCTGTGTGTGGTTGTCCAATTTTCCTAACACCGTTTGTTGAAGAGACTGTCTTTTTTCCATTGGACATTATTTCCTGCTTTGTCAAAGATTAGTTGACCATAGAGTTGAGGGTCCATTTCTGGGCTCTCTATTCTGTTCCATTGATCTCTGTGTCTGTTTTTGTGCCAGTACCATACTGTCTTGTTGATTAACAGCTTTGTGACATAAAGCTTAAGTCCGGAATTATGATGTCACCAGCTTTGCTTTTCTTTTCCAACATTTCTCTAGCTATTCAAGGTCTTTTCTAATTCCCTACAAATTTTAGAATTATATGTTCCATTTCTGTGAAAAAAGTTGATGACATTTTGATAGGGATCACATTAAATGTATGGAGTGCTCTAGGTAGCATAGACATTTTTGCAATATTTGTTCTTCCAATCCATGAGCATGGAACATTTTTCCATTTCTCTGTGTTTTCCTCAATTTCTTTCGTGAGTACTTTATAGATTTCTGAGTACAGATTCTTTGCCTCTCTGGTTAGGTTTATTCCTAAGTATCTTACGGTTTTGGGTGCAATTGTAAATGGGGTTGACTCCTTAATTTCTCTTTCTTCTGTCTTGTTGTTCATGTATAGAAATGAAACTGATTTTTGTGCATTGATTTTATATCCTGACACTTTATTGAATTCCTGTATGAGTTTATATGTGTGGATTTATCCCTTTCTATTGATCTATTGTATCCTCACAGTAATGCCAAACAGCTTAGATGACTATCATTTTAGAATTAATCTTAAAATTATGTAGTTTAAGTCCTCCAAGAAGTTTTTCTTCAATATTCATTTGACAAAGTCTAGATCTTTTGCATTTTCATATGAAGTCTAGCATGAATTTTCCATTTCTACAAGAAATTTTGCTTTAATTTTGAATAAGATTGCTTTGAATCCATAGATCAATTTTCGTACAATTGACATATTAATAATATTGAGTCTTCCAGTCCATGAACATGGGGTATCTCTTTGTTTAGTTAGTTTTCCTTAATTTTTCTCAACTGTACTTCATATTTTCAGTGTACAGTTACTTTTCTATACATATTCATTTAGGATTTTTTTGATGAATGGATTTCCTTATCATTCTGAAATATGCCCCTTTGTCCTTGGTGATATTCCATGCCCTAATCTACTTTGTCCAATATTAATATGAACACTCCAGACTCTTTTTGCATATCTTTTTCTATCATTTACATTCATTCAATATTTTCCTTTTCATTTAATCTATGACTTTATATGTACAAGTGAGTTTCTTATAGGTGGCAGTTGGATTTTGCTTTTTTTAAAAATTCTATCTGACAATTTCTGCCTCTTAATTGGTTTTAAAGATCTACATATGTGATGTAAATAATGTATATATGTCATATACATATATATATGAATGGATTTCAATTTACCATCCTTTCTTTTCATCCATTCATTTCTTTTCTATTTATCCCTTTTGAACTTTGTTCTTTTTATGCTTGCCTTCATACCTTCATTTGGATAAACTGAGGACTTAGGTTTCATTTTATCTCCACCATTCTCTTGCTAGTAATACCTCTTTTTTGTTTTGTTTTGTTTTGTTTTGTTTTGCTTTGCTTGTTTTTAGTGATATTCTAGAGTTCTAATAGTGTTCTAGTGTTAAATCTTATAACATTATATTTCCATTTTCTTCTCCCATTCTTTGGCTCATATCTTCATATTTTATTTCTACATATGTTAAAAGCCCCATGATAGTCTATTGTTATTTTTACATTACTGAATAATCTTTTAAAGAGTCTAAAATCATTTGAACATAGTTTTTATATTTATCTCCTATAACACTATTTATTCTCTTCTCTAGGTCAATTTTTTTCCTGACATATCTCTTTTCTGATAATAAATTTCCACAACATTCTTTGGAATCTGTTTCTAATCCTCAAATTTCATTTACCTTGAATGACTTTATTTTGTCTTTACTTCTGAAAGCCAATTTCACTGGATGTAAAATTCTAGTTACATAGTTTTATGTTTTTGTTTTTGTTTTTATCTTAGCACTTTAAAGATGTCATTTGATTATCTTCTGGCTTCTATTTTCTTTGTATGACCAGTCAAATTTGATTCTTCTTACTGTTCCTCTGTAAGTAATATGTCCTTTAGTCCTCTACTTTCCATTGTTTTTCTATATCTTTGGTCTTCTAAAGATGACATTTCTATATGTACCTTTCTTTGTCTTTATCCTACTTGAGTTTGGCTAAGCTTCTTGAATGTGTGTGTTATTATTGAAATTTGTAATATGTTTAACCACAGTCAAATTACTGGCTTATTACCTCGATTTTACATGATCTGAGTCATTATCTTTATTAAGGTGATTCTATTTTGATTTTTCTCTTAGTCCTAGTGTTTAGCTGTCATCCTGGGCTTTTTTCCACTCAAAGTTATGTGTCACCGGGCCACCCACAGTAAAATACCTACTGACTACAGCACTATTACAGCAAAAAGAAAAGCATAAGGAGCCATAAGTGAAGCTTTTCTTCCAACAATGTCCTATTAGATCCCTTTAGTGACAAGGTCTAATATTGGGCCAGCTGGCAAAGAAAAAATTTTGCAAGATGCAGTTCCAGCATCATAAGGCAGGACAAAGAAGGATGAATTTTGATAATTAGCACAGATGGTGTGATACTTTCTTAATTATTATAAAATAGAAAGGAAAGAGGTCACAGTAATTTCATTGTCAATTTTCAGTCATCTGGCAGATCCAATTTCCAACCTGTATCTCTCTTCATCCTAGTAAGACTGTTATTTTCTGTTTAAGTTCTCTTTACTCATGCATCATCCCAAACTAAGAAGTGTCTTGTCAGCCAACTGCAATATCTGGGTCATCTGTGGATTTGTAAGAACCTACTTGGGATTCAGTGGAAAACCTGAGGTGTGCAGCAAGACCTTCCTACTTGGCAGGGCTTGAACTCCAAACTCTTTTCACAGCATCCCAGAAACAGCTTCCTAGAAAGTCTTACAAGTATACCAGTACACAGTATCTTCCTGAGTTTTGCTAACACTCCAGTGAAAACCTTTCCAGATAGTCTCATCACCAGTGTAGCCAGTTGCTTTCTGGAATATGTTGGCAGAATCAAAATGGACATGACCTAGAGAATTTCCCTGGATCTCCAGAGGGTGTTTTCCTCTTCATCAACCTTGGCCAATGACACCTCAGCAAACCTCCTCCACATAGTATTCTACAGCCACATCCTGCCTATGAAGAGTGAATTTCAGCCTTGGTAGTATCTCTTGCAAGTTTGTTCTCCCCTTGAGTATCCACAACCTTACATTTGCTACCCCAATATTCTCTAGGATTCTCTTTACACTTTCTTAGTAGCTACTCAGATTTTACAAATTAATAATTCTTTTTAAATTACTAGTGTGCTTTCTGTCTCCTTAACATTACCCTGGCATCTTCAAATAACCTCAAAGCAACATGAATTACAATGTTTGAAAGAACTTTCTCAAATGATGCATAGTTCAATTCAGTTCAATTTAGGATTTTACAAGGTGTATCTAATGCCTGAAATATCTACAAATGGACAAGAGCAGAAATGTAGATTTTAGTTAAAATGATGAAATTAGGGAGATGTTGGGAAACATTGTTCATCCTGAAGCCTACACCCATTCTCCAAAAGTAGGGTCTAAGAAATATAGTGCAGATATTAATGTATTAGACTACTGTGAGGGTAACACATTTGCATTCTACTACAAGATTTTTTAAAAAACTATTTCATGTCACTTATCACAATTTTAAAATAGATGTTGCATCTGTAAATATAACTGAAAATAATATGAGGTTATTTAATAAGAGAGAATACAAAACTTTACAGTCTCTGCCCTGCAATAGACTTTCTATATGATAACTGATATTTCTATTTTATGTGAACATGGGTTCAAATACTTCTTCCAGAGCCTATTACTCTGAGTACCTGTTTGTGTGTTTATTTGTCTGTTAGTTTTTCTCACATGCCCTTTCCCAAACAATTCATTTTCCCCACCCTCTTCAGTCTCACTGCTGTTCTTTCTTTATGCTTGCTTGTAGTGGTGTTTGTTTTTCATTGTCAGGTGGAAACCTGGAGACTGGAAAACTGGTTAAGTACTGGATTTAGTTTTACCCCCTAAGTACTTGAAGGAATGGATTCCTTTTCCACTGCTGAGAAGCCCTGAAACTTGGGAGGCCCACTGTTGTTTGCTCTTCTAGAAGCTTATTGACTGTCAGTGACTCTGGGAACACCTGCTGCGGCTAGGGAATATGATCTGGCTTCTGCAGTTCCAAGTGAGAAAGTATTCATTTTCTTAATAATAAAGTATTTCCTTCTAAAATATTATTGAAAAATCATTGCTGCTGACTGCTGCTCTTCTCAGGAAAGGGTGCTTTCCTTTTAGAAGGATATTGACTGATGTAGGTAAATAAACTTGATTTACCATTTGGGCTTGCAAACTCATCTTTATGCAGTGATGGAAACTGTTGAGTTAAAAATATTCTAATTGTTGAGCACATAAAATCATTCCATTCAACTCAACAGGCATTTATCAAGTGTCTAGTGTATGTTTAGAATCATTTTAAAGCAGTAGTATTCACAATTTAAAAAAAAAAAAAAAAAAAAAAAAACTAGACCCTGGAGTCAAACTTTCTATATTTGAAATTTGGCGCTTTTATTTACTACATGCATAATAAAGGCTGCTTTGTAAGCACTGAATTCTTCATCTGTAAATAGATATGGTAGTATTATCTACCTCATTAGAGGATTACATAAGATAGCACATACAGTTATATATAACTATTAAGATTTAAAATATTTTTTTTAAATATTGGAGAATTGTGTGGAATTTTTCCTGCCCTATAAGTTTGCATGAAGGAAGAAATAAACAATAAAAGAAAATATAAAACAATAAATCACCAGGTCCCATAAAATAAATTTTATTTATATAAATATATTTATATATATATAAATTATAAATTATAGCCCTACTAATATATATAAAGAGTATTTGGGAAATTGTCATTTCCTAGAGATTTCCAAATAACTTTTAAGAAAAAGTTGAGGAGCCCCTGGGTGGCTCAGTCCATTGGGTGTCAGTCTTTGGCTCATATCATGATCTCAGGGTCCTGGGACTGATGCCTATGTCAGTCTCTCTGCTCAGCGGGCAGTCTGCTTGTTCCTCTTACTCTCCCTCCATACTCTCCCTCTTTCCCTCTCAAATAAATTAAAAAAAAATCTTAAAAAAAAGAGAAAAAGTTGAAAAAGTAGATAAGCATAAATAAAATCAGATTATATAAAAATAATTAAAATCTTTAAATTTCTTTTTATATCCAAAAGTTCCTGGTCTCCATAAGAGCATATATGGATTTTAAAAAGTAATAACTTATCATCTACAACTCGTGAGCCCTCAAAATCATCCATTTTTACAATGTTATTAAAGAAGAAAATGTCAAAGTAAGAAAGTCTTGGTCCCTCCTTCTTTAGTGAGGTGGTGTCACTACCTGGTAGCAGAACAAAATTCCCTACGTATATGGGAAAACATAAAAGTACATCAAATTATATGTGAGATAAATATTTATGAAATAAATTTACTAAACAATTATAATTTGTGTTCTAGTATTCTGCAATGTGTTTTGTTTTATTTTTGTTTTATTTTTATGTCATAGCAGGGATCGCTTCCATCTGAACCAATCACCCTAAACTATCTGCTCCTACCTTTCCCTAACTTTTGGAGAATGGTAAGTTCCTTGCCCAACTGTGGACACTTAGGAACCTAAAGTGAAATGAGAGAAAGGCATGATTCACTTTCCCTACCAGTGAAATTATACCTTTCCTGATAAATTTTTATTAGTGACTAGTGCTGGTGTTCGATGACCTTGGAAATGACATAAAGTGTATATGGAATAATGCCAATTCAGAGGAAATTCTGTCACCTGACACATTCCTGGGGTAGAGCTCCCTGAATATCTCTTGGGAAATTACTCTACCTTCTTCCATATAATTTAGGTAGGACAGCCAAAGACTGGCATATGACCCAAAACAGGCCAACCAAAATCTCTCTCTTGAGTGTTTGCATCTTGAGCAGAATGACATGAGTTCAAAAAACAACAACAAAGAAACAAACACAAAAAATGAATGGCCTTTTTTCGACCATCTAGATATGAGCGGTTCACTCCATTCTTTACCATGTCTTCTCATAAGACTTTCAGGACCAAGACATTGCTGAACAAGAAACAAAATCAAAATCATCCCATGCCCCAATTGATCCAGATAAAAACTAATCATGAAGTCACAAACAGCAACACAAGGAGATGTTGAGGAAGACCTAAGCTGATTTTGTAAGGAATTGCACATACGATGGCACCAATATTTATGCTGTATCAAGGTCATTCGCATCTTATCATAACAAGCTACAAAGGTCACCACTATCTGCACAGCTGGACATGTTTTACTAGGAAAATAATGAATCCTCTCTTTGTTCTGTGCTTCTGTACTCATACGTTACTTCTGTCATATGTGACACCTTTTGTTTGGGAGGAAAAAGAAAGCAATCGAAACTGCTTCAAAGAAAGTGACCTGAGGAGATTTTACTGATACTTGATGCTGTCCTAATTTTTCTCCTGCCAAAAGCTTGGATGTTCAGATTTTTCTGTCAATTTTGAGAACTTCTCTGTGTATTTGATTTCCTCTTTTATTTAAATGAGTAAATTTCAATTATTAGCAACAACAACAAAAAAACCCTAACTAATGAACATTTGTACAAAGAACACTTCTAAGTATCAAAAGTAAGAGGAAGCAACGACTTTTTTTTTTTTAAGATTTTATTTATTTATTTAATTGACAGAGAAAGACACAGCAAGAGAGGGAAAACAAGCAGAAGGAGTGGGAGATGGAAAAGCAGGTTTCCCACTGAGCAGGTGACCTGGTACGGGGCTCCATCCCAGGACCCTGGGATCATGACCTGAGCCAAAGGCAGATGCCTCACGCCTGGGCCACCCAGGAGCTCTGCATCCAGACTTTTTTCCAAGTTTTTTAATCCATGTTCAATAAAATGTAAACATGACAGAAAAGAATGATTAAATCCTTTTTATGGCTAAATAACAAATAATACTGCATTGCATTGATATATCACATTTTTTATTCATAAATTAGTTTATAAACATTGCATTGTTTCTACTTTTTGACTGTCATGAGTGATGATGCTATGAATATTTAAATTCAAATTTTTGTATGGACCTGTTTTCAATTTTTTTTTTTTTTGAGTATATACCAAAGAGTGGAATGGCTATGTCATATGGTAATTTTACGTTTAACTTTTTGAGGAACCACCAAACTGTCTTCCAAAGTTGGCTCTGAGGTCAACTTGAGTGGACAAACCAGTCTCTGAAATGATGCTTGCAAATGAGTTACTAGCATGTCAAACTCTCCGTGATATATTTGACCCTAAAATATTCCCAGATGACAGCTGTAGTGCTACTAGAGTGTCTTGGTTCCTTTTTCTGCACCTGTCAGGAGAGGCCCTACTAATGAGAGACTGTTATACTCCGTGATTGATCAAGTTCTCGAAAACATTTTTCTCTTCTTCCTGTTATAGTAGTTCTGAATATTAGATACCTTTCCCCATGGAGTCAAAAGTACCCAAGTATATATGATTGCAAGTTGTAAAATAGGAGGCAGAAATCAGGTATTGACAGTTTATCCATTTTCATTTGTGTGTGAATTTTTAATTAATATAAATGTGGGAACATAAAAATTAATGTAAGCCAAAATATTCTGATGAACAAGTTTTAGCAGTTCAACTTTACAACAGTTATAAATAACAGTGTTATAAATAAAGAGCCCCCCATGGGGCTCTCTGCTCAGCGGGGAGCCTGCTTCCCCCTCTCTCTCTGCCTGCCTCTCTGCCTACTTTTGATCTCTGTCTGTCAAATAAATAAATAAAATCTTAAAAAAAAAATATCCAACTCAAAGTGTCAACAGCACCACTGTTAAGAAACCATGGCATAAAGTAAGGAAGATTTGGATGGTACGTCCTAGTTATCCAGAAATAAACAGGAAGCCTAAGCAAGAAACAAACCTTAGCTATTTCAGGCCATTAAGAGTTTTAGACTACATGTTATCACAGCATAGCCTAGCTTGTTCTAACTGATGTTTATTTTGCAATTTGAGTGATATTAGAACACAATGCACTTTCCTGAGTAATGTTTAAATAATTTGGTTCTTATATTTCTGTATTTAATAACCACTTGATATATGACTGCTGAGATTAAACGAGGTTGAAATTTATTTAAAAGTAAAAATAAATTGATCAATTCAGATTTCAAGATAGTTTAGCTTATCTTTGGAGGGAAGTCATCGTTCATGATAAGCAACCAATTAAAACCAGTTAACCTGATTAAAACAAGCCTAAAGTCCTTGCTCTAAGAAACCCAACAATTCAGTCAAATGTTTGGGGAAAAAAAGGGAGAGATTATGAAATTTGCTTTTTTGAAAACAAGCATATTGAAAAAAACTGAACTTTACATCACTTTTAGTTTAGATCAGGAAAAGAGCCCTAGTCAGAAACCAAATCTGCCAGAACCTTGATCTTGGACAATCCTGCAGAACTGTGAGAAAAAAAAAAAAAATTATTTTTAAACCACCAGCCTGTGGTACTTTGTTATGGCAGCCTTAGTAAACTAATAAACAATGATGAAAGAAAAAGGAACTAGATCCAGGAAATTCAATCTATAGAGGAGGAAAAAAGGATCTTAAAGAATTCATGACAGAATAAAGCAAACAGATTCAAAGTAATAACCAAAGAAATAATAGAAACATTCTTAAGCTAAAAACTAACATTAAGTTAAATATTTAAAAGGTTCACCAAGTATCAAGAAAAAACGAATGCATATATATACAAAAATGAGTATTTTAATGATTAAAAACAATTCCTATAAATATCAAGAAAAAAGTTACCTACAAAGAAATAAAAATGAAATTGCATTCAAGCATCTACTTTACAAAAATTAATGACAATAAGAATGAATTAATTAATGTTTGCAGTATTTTGAAGAAAAATTACTGGTACTTAAGAATGCGATATCACAATTCCTAACATTTTTGTGGGGCAATGCACTAATCAAGTTGGACCAAGTGTTATAACTAAACACCTCACCATATTAATGGATTGACACTATCAAGATTTATTTCTCACTCACCAGCAGCTTTGTGCTGTGAACCACAGGTAGAAAAAGTCTTTTGTAATAAAATTGCAATCTGTTTCCTTTTCTGTTTGCAGTTTGGGTCACCTCAGTTTTGGTTCTCAATTCTGTTTGTACATTCGAATCACCCA
This sequence comes from Enhydra lutris kenyoni, assembly GCF_002288905.1. NCBI lineage: Eukaryota > Metazoa > Chordata > Mammalia > Carnivora > Mustelidae > Enhydra > Enhydra lutris. The sequence goes on along the minus strand of NW_019154105.1, from coordinate 19,257,898 downwards.
GGGGACTTTTAAAAATACTTGGCCCTACCATACAACAATTAAATAAAAATCTCTGAGGATGAGCCATGGCAACCTTTTTTTTTTTTTTTTTTTTGCATTCCCTTGGTAATTCTAATTAGCAGCTAGGAGTTGAGAACTACTGCCTTATATCAGTGGTCCTCAAATGTTAGCATGGGTCAATATACCAGAAGAGCTGACTTATTAAACACAGTGTGCCTTGCCAACCCCTAGAATTTCTAATTCAGTAGGCCTGGGGTGATGTTGGAGAATTTCCTGTTCCAACAAGGTCCCAAGAGCGGCTAATGCTTAGGGTTTGAGACCACACTTTGAGAACAATTGCCTTAAATGAAAAAATGGTGCTTTTTGTAGTACCTAACTAACCAAGGTCTTAAAGAGCCAACCTACTCTGATATTCCTATATTTTCTACTAAGTCTCCTAAATTTCTAGCCTCCACAGGCTCAGAACCTAAGTGCCAATATTCAACACCTAATATTTTAACAATTTGCTGAGGGCGTCATGTCACAAATTCCCAAATTGACTGTTTGACTCCAAATTTTTATTATTGCCAGTAATGCCCAGTAAACATCCATGTACATATGTCCTATTGACTTATGCAAGTGGCCTGCATTCTCCAATATGAAAGCTATCATTCTCATTATTTACATTTAAATTCATTAAAATTAAAAAAAAAATTCATTTTCTCTGTCACACTACATTTCAAGTGCTAAATAGCTATATATAGCTTAATGCTTACCATATTAGATAGTACAATAGAAAATTTTCATTATCAAAGGAAATTCTATTGGAAAATGCCGGTTAGATTATTTTTTTAAGATTTTATTTATTTATTTATTTATTTGAGAGAGAGAGAGAGAGAGAAAGCATGAATGGGGGGCAGGGGCAGAGGGATTGGGACAAGCAGCCTCCCCACTGAGCAGGGAACCCGTCTCAGGGCTCTATCCCAGGACTCTGGGATCATGACTTGAGCTGAAGGCAGAAGCTTAATCAACTGAGCCACCCAGGCACCCCTCTATTTTTTTTTTTTAACATGTTTCCTTAGGGTGCCTGGGTGGCTCAGTCATTAAGTGTCTGCCTTCAGTTCAGGTCACGATCCCAGGGTCCTAGGATGGAGATCTTCATCATGCTCACTGCTCTCCCTCTGCCTGCCACTCCCCCTGCTTGTGCTCTCTCTGTCTCTATCAAATAAATAAATAAAATCTTTATTTTTTTTAAATAAAAATAAATTAAAAAATAAAATGTGTTTCCTTTACCTGTATGCAGCTAAATACACTTTATAGTCCCTTCCATTGAAGACTGGCCTTCTCACTAGTTATTTTCCTTGAGTTATGAAGGAATGAAATGTCTCTTCTAGGCTAAGCGTGGAAGCAACCAGTGTCTCAACGATTGCATGGAACTGAGGTGGGCCCCCTCCTCATGCCAAGACGGTACCAGAAAGTAAAAAATTCTGAAGGCCCTGCACAAAGTCAGTCTGAAGGCCCTGCCAGCCCCCTGCACAAGTCCCCTAACAAAGCCTTCCTGAAATGCATCCTGGGATGTTCCCTTAGACTCATAACCCAATGTTGCTCAGCACTCTAAGGAAGAAATCAAGGCCCATGAGGGACTGTGTCATGTTAAGTATTCATGTGCACTGACTAGAGAGCCAAACTAAATCAGCTGAATTCTAGTTCTGCTCCTTTTTAGCATGTAACTTGGGAAAGTAAGTGAACACTTTGAGGCTTCACTTCCCTTCTCTAAATGGGATAGTACTATTTTATCTACCCCAGAAGTTTCCTGAGATAGAAGAACGAACTATTACATTGTTAAGACATTTAAAACAGTGCTTGACACTTATTATTAGACTTAGAAGTAAGACTAAAAACAGAGCCTATGCTAGCTGTTGCTAAAGAACAAAAACCAAAAAGGCAAGTCAACAATAAATGATCGTGAGTTAGACACTGGTTACTAACCATAAAAATAATCATATATACATCCAATATAATACATAATTACATATATATAATTATATAAAGAAAGAGATATATAAATTAAAAGATATATAAAGAAAAAGATAACGAAAAAGATAAAATATTCCAACTACCATTCTAGAAAATAGCAATGAACAAAACAAAGAAAGCTTTACAGTGAGAGAGATCACATTCTAGCATTTTAGTGGGGTGATAGAAAATTCACAAATAATATATAATACCAGGTAAATATAAGCCTTATGAAGAAAAAATAACATAAGGTATAGAAGGTGACATCTGAGGGGCAATTTGAAAGAAATGAGGAAAGTCATGTTCACATCTGGGGATAGAAAAATAGAGCTGAGGAAACAGCAATATAAAAGCCCTGAGGCATTATGAGCTTAAAGTGTTTGGTGAACAGCAGGAAAACCAGTGTGGTCAGAATGGACAGAGCAAGGTGGAATCCATTACAGAATGAGACTTCATAGATGGTCATGGCTAAGACAGAGAGAGCCTTGCAGGATACGGTGAGGATTTAAATTTGATTTTAAAATAAAGAAACACTAGGATTGTTTGAGCAGACAGGTTTCCTTGATCTGACATACACTTTTAAAATAAAATCTACTCTGGCTGCTATTAATGAGTTTACAGGAGGAGTGCTAAGTCGGGAGGAGAGGTGTAAGCCTACTTATAAAGCTTCTGTATATGAACCATGTAGTCAATGCAAGATATTATGTTGGCTTGAATCAGGATGATGGCTGTGGAAATGGTGATAAATACACTGATTCAGAAAAAATCTTGGTTTTGTGCATTAATTTATGACTTATAGGAGTGTTTGGCCTGAGAATATGGGTGAATCATAGAGCCAAATAGTAAAACATGAGAAGACCCACTGATTTGGCCTCACTGAATTAAAACTTCCAAAGAGGAGTTGGGAATGCAAGACTGATGCACAGGGAAATGTGCGGAGTAATCTATTTATTGAGCTTCATAAGTGTCCTTAAATCTATGAAAATACCTAGGAAGTTAGTGCGGAGGAAAAAAATATCTAGTTGTCTGACATCCAACCAAGTTATTTAAGTATTTGCCACCCAGGCCTGGCTATCAAAAATCCTATGACTGTTTAGTCCCTAAAGCGATTCCAAGATTTCCCAAACTCATGTAAGTAGGAAAGAGAACTTCCAAAGTAATATTATCCACAGATGGGAATCTTCCCAATACCCCTTTGAAGAGACATCATGGAGGACAGTACATGAGGGGGGCTCCAACCATTTTGTTTATAGGAAATATGACTGCCCCCTTGCAGAATTCACTCTTTAGCCAGTGAGGAAATAATGTAGAAACCACTGTTGCGAGACAAAAATCTGTATCCTGGAGCTTTGATCTCTGCATGTTGTATTCCATTTTCCCTGTTTCTAGAAGAGAGGCCTTACTGTGTTTCTTTTATGGTTTTATTTATCAGTTAGCCCAAAATGGCCAGATCATAAAGTGGTACATATAAACCTGATTGAGGAAAATGAATATAATCCAGAGATTCTACTTTAAAAAAAAAAAAAAAAAGATTTTATTTATTTATTTGACAGAGAGAGAACACAAGCTGGGGGGAGTGGCAGGCAGAGGGAGAGGGAGAAGCAGGTTCCCTGCAGGGTAGGCTGGCCGATGTGGGGCTCGATCTCAGGACCCTGGGATCATGACCTGAGCCAAGGGCAGACATTAACTGACTGAACTACCTAGGCACCCCTAATCCAGAGATGCTAAATGCATTAACTGATCAAGATTCCAGATAGTGTTCTGATGGAAGAAAGTAAATGTGTTTTCAGTCACTCTCTTCCTTAAGTATGGACATTGTTTTCAAGTTTATATATTAGCAAAATAGACACTCTTTGTGTCCATCAAAGAGTGAAATGTAGCATTTTTATTTTTGCCTTTTTAGGAACTCCTCTTTTCCCCTCTCCCCCATGTTCTTTGGTGAACTAGTTTTTCAATTCAAAGGGATTCAATAACTCACCTTCCAGGTTTAAAAGGTAGGCATATAGTCCAGATCTAGAGTCATTTTATCAGTTCATTTGTCCACAGTGACTGGTTCAAGCTGATTATATGATTAGTCCAAAAAGATTCCTGCCCTGAGTTTTTTGTTTGAAGCAAGAGGAAAGGGTTCTTCATTTGAGGCCATGGAGTTTGAAAAAATGTGAATTGGTGGCCACTAGAAGGCATTGCCTTTCACTCCACATGGGAAAAAGCTGTCTGATGTAAGGGAAAATGAAGCAATCCCAGATGAGAGGAGGCTGGAAGGAGCTGGATGGGATCAGGCCTCTGAAGTCTGATATCCCCAGAATTCTTCTCAGTCTTGAAGCTATTTCTTTAAGTCTATGACCTTCCAATTTCTTTTCTTTCTTTCCTTTTTTTTTTTTTTTTTTAAGATTTTATTTATTTAACACAAAGAAAGAGAGAGAAAATGAGCAGGGGGAGGGGCAGAGAGAGAGGAAGAAGCGGGCTCCCCAGTGCAGGGCTGATCCCTGGATCCTGGGATCCTGACCTGAGCCAAAGGCAGAGGCTTGAACAACTGAGCCACCCAGGCGCCCCAAAGACCTTCCAATTTCACCGCCTGATGAAAACCTTTGCATAAGCAAGTTTGAGTTGCATTCCTGGAACTTGTAACTGAGATTGATCATTAGGGCTCCTAGGTTGCTCAGTTGATTAAGCATATGCCTTTGGCTCAGGTTATAATCCTGGAGTCCCAGGATTGGGACTGCTCAGCAGGGAGTCTGATTCTCCCTCTGCCCTTTACCCTGCTCATGCGCTCTCTCAAATAAATAAATAAAATCTTTAAAAAAAAAAAAGATTAATCTCTGATACATCAATCTATATAACTAACCTTTGTATTCTTAATGGTGAATATATTTTTATTTTATAATAAAAAAATACTCTTGAAAAAAAATTAGAACAGAAAACCACAGTGATCACATTCAGGTTGGAAGTCCCAAGGTGAGGAAGCTGCATGATTCATATGCCCATGGATCACAGGAACTAAAGAGGAGAGAACATTACAGAGACAAGGTGTAACACTGATTTTATAAAATCCCTTGCTTTTACTAAATACTAAACCATATTTCTGAACTAGCAGTCCCAATATTAGTGGCTTGAATAAGGTTAAACGATGTGCCACCAAAAATTATTTTTATAAAGTTTAAACAAACAAGTTTCTTTTCTGTTAACATTTTTTCACAGTTTCTGCTGCATCGTAATTCTTGCTGTGGTGTAAAGTAGCCACAGTGACATCTATTCAAAGAAAACCATATCATTTATTAACATCGCCACAGAACACAGTTTGGGAAATATTAGACTGGTCTTACGTTGCAGATAGGGAAAATTGCCCTTAGGAATCTTATTCTTATCGTATTCATTCTGATTTAAAGTCTTAGAAAGAAAGAAAGAAGAATGAGGCCAGAAGGAAAATACCATTTTTCCCCTGTGCAAAAACAGTCCCAGATACGGACGCAAACCAATTCAGCCTAGATACCCAACATCCAGGTTGCTAAATCAAATCACAGAGAAGCAAAGCCCTAAGCCAAATAAACAAATCTCTAGTGATGGAGTCACAGTGACTTTGACAGCAAATCTGGGAGTATTTATGAATAAAAGGAATTTTCCAGTTCCAAAAATGACTGAAATGCCTAGATTCACCAGTGTATGGGTCCTAACTGATAGACATCAACTCTCTGATGATAAATGGAAGTTTATTCAAACTATTTTAGGTGTTAAGGATCTTCTGATTGCTATATAGTTATGAAATGATAGTGATTTATGAGAGAATTGTGGTATCTTTAGCTTCTAGATTAATCTTAAAATATAAAGGAATCATTTCCAGTTTAAAGATAAAGTAAAAAGAGATTATATCCTCTGCTCTCAACTCAGGTTTAGTACTAGCCTGAAAGCACGAAGATAGACTAACAGCCTTGAAAATCCTTGTGATCAGTCTTCTTCTAAGATAAAACACACTGGTATTTTGCTAATAATTGATATTCAGGTCAACTTTCTTTCTTTCTTTCTTTTTCTTTCTTTCTTTTTTTACTTCAGCTCTTCCCAGTTTTTTAACGTGATGAGTACTAGTTGAGAAAAAAAATAGATGTACCCTTAGAACTTGAAATTGAAAGAATTAAAAATGCTCTAAGATCTCAAGCAACAAAATCTATATAAAACAAATGTCAGTAGCTTTGGTGAAAATAAATCTAGGAACTGTCTGTATATGACTGATATGTATAGGAACATTAAAAAACTTAAGCAGAGCTAAGTAATATCTCAGGGAAGCTAGATTGAAAATTCCAAGTTCAAAAAGTGGAAATCATGGGATACCTGAGTGGATCAGTTGTTAAGCGTCTGCCTTCAGCTCTGGTCATGATCCCAGGGTCCTGGGATTGAGCCCCGCACGGGGCCCCGTGCTCAGCGGGAAACCTGCTTTTCCCTCACCCACTCCCCCGGCTTGTGTTCCTTCACTTGCTGTGTCTCTCTCTTTGTCAAATAAATAAATAAAATCTTTTTTTTAAAAAAATGGAAGTTAAAATATTTAGAAGAAGATTTGATGAAGAGGAAATTAATAGCAGAAGGTAGGAAAATTATGCCAAATTAGGCTCAATTTTGCAATGTTTAAAAGTACTATGCAGGTAAATCATAAAACAGGGTAAGCATCACTCATCAGTGGTCACCACACCCAAAGAACTGTACCTCAAATCATGTAGTCTATTAGCTCTGAGTCCATGTATAATGATCCATCTTTCCAGTGCCACAATGACTTGTCACAAACAACAAGACATGAAGACAAAAAGCAATTCAGTGACTGGAAATGCTGGTTTCCTATGGTAATGTAACATGTTTCCCAGTCCAGTGTATAAAAAAGAGACACAGTAGCAATAAATTTTACTCATTCTTGTTGTGACTTGCAATTTCTCCAATTCTTGACAGAATTTTTTCCAATTACATTGAGAATGTCTCAATAGCTATCTTCAAGTGTTCATGAGCAATTCTAATTCTCTTCAGTAACCGTGTGACCACACCATTTGTACATTATTTGTTTTTAATTTGCCCCAGTCATGACTATGGTCACTACTTCCTTCCTGCTGAAAGTTGAGAAGACATTTCACCCTGCTTTAAAATGTGTTCCACAGAAGCAGAGCCTGAGTTGAGGATTCTTCTTTGAGTGGTATTTTGGGATGGTGCCTTACCAAGAGTGGGATGAAAGAAGCAGGACTGATCAGCAGGTGAGAGGGAGGCTAAGAAAGGATGTGTCTCAGCTGGTGACTAGCTTCCTTCTGATTCTACAACGAAGTTCTGAAATTTAAATTGTACCACAAAGGTAGCCCCCACCTTAAGGCAAGAAGATGCCCTTTTGAACACTCATGTTGAAGTCATTGGCCAAGGTCTACTCGCAGGAAGTAGGGGGGAGGTATCTTCTGTTTGGCCAAAAACAATTTTTGGGAGAATGGAAGAGCAATGAGTTGTTTTTAGCCAACACTCGGAGCAGCGGGAAGATGGGTGTATATGATGGCAAAGGAACCCAGGTGAGGTGCCAAAAATACCCATTTCTTATGTAACTTAGATCCGCTTGTTTGTCACATTAAATGTATTTCATCTGAGGACAGCTTCTCTAGGATTATGGTTAATCTCATTTTCTGGGAAAATTTACAAGAGAAAGGCTGGTGGGATGAACTACCTCACCTGCTGCAGCATCTGGTCCTGAACCCATAATCAAATCATCTTCCTCGTTTCTCATCATTTCTAGGTTCTCTTGCTCATTTTCTGTTTCTGATTGTCAGAATTTCTTGTTTGCCTTGTGAGATGACCCTGACTACCATGCCTGAGGGCTCTGAGCCCTTGGTTATCATGCCTTTCTCAGACCATGGTTACTGTTATAGCTATGACCATTTTCAGTTGTAGCTATAGAGATGTCCCAGTGTATAGTAGCAACTATGCCTCCTCATGATGATTAGGACCAATTATCCCTGCTGGTATGTTAGAGGTAACATAGAAACAAACAAACATTTCTTTGTTTACTGGTCTACTGGCTTGTAGTATACAGATACCACATCTTTAGGTTTAAATCTGGTGAAAACCTGTGTCCTCTAGTGGAGTGACTCCTTTTGCAAATCAGAATCTCAAGATCTATAGAGCCTGAAGTTGCAAAGATAAGAATCTCAAATTCCTAAATAGGTCAGGAGGAGAAAAGGTAAGCCACTCTTATTTCCTATACCAATGTATTCTAACTATTGGATACACAGCTCCATACTGTGTTAGTCATTAGTTAATGGCTATCAGTTTAAGATGTCTCACAGGACAGCACCCAAGCATCTCTGTGATTCATCACCAAACTGATTCTATTAGCCAGCAGCTTTTGGATAGTGTGCTATGTGGATTCAATGGACAGAGTTCATCACAACAACATATTTGTATAGTGTAAGTCTCTCAGTCTAAGGCAATATTCTACAAAATCCTGCATTGTTGGATCAGATACCATGAGCCCTTAATGTTGTGGAGGGAGGAACTGAAGGGGAAAAAAGTAAATCTGTATCTAGATCACATATAAATCTCAATCAGAAATACTTTCCTCTTTATAATGTGTAGAGACTGATATAAACCATTTGACTCCAAGTCACTAGTTTGTCTCCTCAAAGAATGGTGCTGTACTGTGAGTTCAATGTTTTTTGTTATGGACTGGTTAATGTTCAGCCTCGATGAGAGGGAGCCAATGCTGTCAGGTCTATGTATAGCATCCTTCACTGCCACCACAGGGTACTAGCACTAAGAAGGTCAAAGACAGAATCTGACTGATAGCTACTAACTGAGACATTTCGTTCACCTGGTTTTAATGCCTCTTCTGCAATGGATTCTCTCTGGTAGGCATTAGGATGTAATACAAAGAGCCTCACACTTTCTGCCTACTTCTATGGGTCTATCTACATGTTGCTTCTCCAGACCTTCTTGTCCCAAATCTTCCAATCTTGCTCTTTCCAAGCCACTGATCATAAACTAAGAAATATGACACTGCTCATGTGTCTGTACAGACAGTTGCCTCAGGCTATTAATCTCTTCACAAAGAGAGGATGGGGTGCCACTCTTCAGAACGCAGTATGTACTTTCAACCAATGGCAGTTGTGTGGTGATGTGTCCCCAGTAATTAGAACACATGGGTCTGGAAAACAAGAGTAAGAAGTTGAGGTGACCCAGATGGAAAATTTGTTTCCAGAAAGCAAAGAAAAGAGTTACCACACTGGCAGTAATTGATCATGATCATAAGTTACTGCTCATCTGCAACTGCATATTAGGAACAACATGGAATATGTTTGGCAACTCTAAGGTAAGTGACCATCTGTGAGATTAAATGAGAATAACACTTAGAGCAATTAGGGAATAAGTGTCTAAACCAGTCAACAGGAGCTGAAAGAAACACCAAAAAAACTATTACCCCCCACTCCTACTGCTTCTAGTAGTTAGGAAAAAACTGCTTTCCAACAGTTCATCCATATCTGCCTGGTACAAACTCTTCTGCTAGGCATTGCCTCTTCTAGGCAATGCTCCTGCCTTTGATATATCACCACTTCCCCAGGGAACAGCCCCATCAGTGAATACTTCCACCTCTCCCCTCCAGATCCTATATAATCACCTCAACTAAACAGAGCTCCCTCCTCATAATATGCCATCACTTTTTAAGGAATAATTGATTTTTCTGACATGTATTCCTGCTCCCACTTCCAATATTGTTGAATCATGGGAGATCTTGAGAAGTGAAAGCTCTGTTAGGTTCTTTGGCTACAGGGAGGGAATGTCTCTTCCTTTTTGTGTCACACTCTCTTAGGGGAGAACTTACACAGCATGGCCATGGTCTCCTACATTTTGCATTATCTACTCAGAGCTCTTTTGACTTAGGATTTGGACATGAGTTCATGGAAGTTTGGATGAGGTTTAATTTATGTGACAAACACATGATTCTTCTCAGAATCATTACTTCTATTTGAGAACTGAAGCTAACTCCCTCATCTCTTAAGAGGTGTTTTTTTCCTAGAAGGCTTCTCTGTCATACAAATAAGTTTCTGGAAGCTCCACCTGCTCAGTCAGTCTGTCTGGTATTTCTAGATGTACCTAAATCTCAAAAGGAAATATTGCTTCAGCTTAAGCCAAAACAGTATATATAATATGGTGGATATTCTAAATCCAGTGTCTTCTAAATCTGATTGTCTTATCTGCCTCCCCAAGTCTGGTCAGAAGCCCAGTGAATATTGAGTTTACACCCTGAACCTCCATGAATTCGCCAAAGTAATGCCATGCCACTAGGCCTTTCTGGAGACTGCAAATAAGGTCTCTCCTCAATGTACTTCATTATTGTTTCATTTCCTTTCTAAAACAAATACATTTCCAACTCTCCTGGGCTGTTGTGTTTTTTTTTTTTTCATTGTATTCTTACGAACTACATTTTTATCATTTTTATTTGATTTTATAACAGATGCAGAATATGAACAGCAGCAATGATTCAGAAGCTCCCGAAAACAAAATGCAAAGGTTGTAAAACATATGCCACATATGCTTTATAAACATTTTCATTTCATAATTGTCTCTATGAAGATCTAAAATGTTTGAATCATGCTTAAGGTTGATAGGATTCAACAGGCTTACAATTGGTGGGGGGTTTTTTTCTCTGCTTTTCAAATGTTAGATTTGCCATCACCTTATCTATCCACCTACCTACTCTTCATATATAAATATAGATACAGATATAGATATAGATATATAGATATCTGAATATATAAAATCTTTAGTAAAGATTAAAGCAATAAAGTAAATCAGGTAATAGATTCAAATACTTCTGGAAAATAGACATAATTCATTTTTAGATGACTTTAGGAGTAAGACTTCCAATAATTTGTTTTCAAATGAACAAATAGTGTATTTTGGTAAACAACAAAACAAGCATAGTTTCTCCTATCAATCTTTGGTTTTAACCTCATGACATACAATATTCTTGTGAATCAAAAATTATTAAGGCTATAAAGGAAAAAAAATAATGTTAATATTTTAGACTCACGTTTCATCTCTCAACTCATTGAAAAATATCAGAAATGTATTTTTCTGTAGAGAGATGTCATGAATATTTCTGTCTGCAAATAGATGAGAAGGCTCATGCTATTTTAACATTTGTTTGAAGTCTGAAAACCTGAGTTCTATTTACAACTCGATTGACATAATCAGATAAGGGCAAACTTTTCACTTATCCTTCCTGGAGTTTCTATATCTGTACTATCAAATAATTTCTGTACTTAATTACAAGAGTAACAGTATGTTCTTAAAGTAAGTTTGGTACTTTAGAAATACAGCAGTGTGGTATCGAGCACACATTTCACAGCCACAGTTCTAAGTTCAAATTACAGCAAAACCTATACAACCTTGAACAAATTATTTATTGTTACTCTGCCTCAGTTTCTTCACCTACTAAGTAAGGAAAACATTAGTACTCATCATGTAGGGTAGCTACAAGGATTCACACTGTCATTATCTATAAAGATTTCGAAGAGTAGTTGACAGATAGTAAAAGACATGTTTGTTAATAAATACTACTCAGGTAACGGTCAAAAATTTAACACTGCTTAATTTGTATACATAGCTAAGATAACAGAAACAAACCACCATCATTTTAAAAATACATAAAATAAATACACCAGTAGCAGAAATAAAACAAACAAAAAAAAAGTGAGATAGTTTTTTGTTGGGTTTTGTTTTGTTTTGTTTTCTGGTTTGGGAGGAATTTTTGTGTGTCTATCAGCTGCTAAACCACAAATTATATTGTTTCTATCTCTGTACTGTAAAGAATGGTCTCCCAAGTTTTTACCTTGCCTTAGATTTTTTTTAAAAATTGTTTAAATGGTGAAAATCAAATCTATACATTTTATTAACATCGATTTATCTTTAAAAAACACCACAGAATTCTCTAGGCTTCCTAAATAATTTGAAAATAGTTAATAGAAAAATCTAATGTTTTAGGCATAGAAGAATGTGAAATTTTATTGGCAGTGTGGCTTAAAGTTTAACTTTCTTGCATCCCTAGGACCAAGTATGTCATCATGACTCTGTGCTAACAACTAATACCTAAGCATGAGTGCTATGTGAGATTTTTTAAAATTTAAATTACATCACAGTTAACATACAACATTTTATTAGTTTCAGGAGCACAATACACCGATTGAACAATTCTATACATTACTCAGTACTCATCATGATAAGTATATTCTTAATACCTTTCACCTCTTTCACCCGTCCCCCTCCCCTCTGGTAACCATCAGTCTCTTCTCTACAATTAAGAGTCTGATTTCTGGTTTGTCTCTTTTTCCTTTTTTTGTTTATTCTGTTTTTTAAATTCCACATATGCGTGAAATCATAATGTACTTGCCTTTCTCTGACGGACTTATTTCACTTAGCAGTATACCTTCTAGAGACACCCATGTTGTTCCAAATAGCAAGATTACATTCTTTTTTTGTGGCTGAGTAATATTCCACCACGTGTGTGTATGTGTGTCTGTATTATGTTGATGTTGGCCATCTCGACAGGTGTGAGGTGATATCTCACTGTGGTTTTGATTTGCTTTTCCCTGATGATGAGTGATGTTGAGCATCGTTTCATATGTCTGCTGGCCTTCCGTATGTCTTCTTTGGAGAAATGACTGTTCATGTCTTTTGCCCATTTTTAATTGGATTATTTGTTTTTTTGGCGTTGGGTTGTGTAAGTTCTTTATATATTTTGGATACTAACCCTTTATCGGCTATGCCATTTGCAAATTATCTTCTCCCATTCAGTAGGCTGTCTTTTAGTTTTGTTGACTGCTTCCCTTTCTGTACAGAAGCTTGTTATTTTGATATACTCCCAGTAGTCTATTTTTGCTTTTGTTTCCCTTGCCTCAGGAGACACATCTAGAAAGACGTTGCCATGGCCAATGTCAGAGAAATTACTGTCTGTTCTCTCTTCTAGGGTTTTCGTGGTTTCAGTTCTCACATTTAGGACCTTAATCCATTTTGAGCATATTTTTGTGTATGGTGTAAGAAAGTGGTCCAGTTTCATTCTTTTGTGGGTAGCTCTCCAGTGTCCCTGACACCATTTGTTGAAGAGACTGTCTTTTTCCCATTGCATATTCTTGCCTCCTTTACCAAAGATTAATTGACCATATATGTAATTGTGGGTTTATTTCTGGGCTCTCTATCCTGTTCCATTCACCTATGTGTCTATTTTTGTGCCAGTACCGTACGGTTTTATTACCACAACTTTGTAGTAGTTTTGAAATCTGGGATTGTGATACCTGCGGTTTTGTTCTTCTGTTTCAAGATTGCTGTGGCTAGTTGAGGTCTTTGGTGACTTCATGCAAATTTCAGGAGTCCCTCTTCTAGTTCTGTGAAAAATGCTCTTGATATTTTGATAGGGATTGCATTAAAACCGTAGATTTCTTTGGGTAGTATAGACATTTTAACAATATTTGTTCTTCTAATCCCTGAGCATGGAATATCTTGCCATTTGTTTGTGTCATCTTCAACTTTTTCATCAGTGTTTTGTAATTTTCAGAGTACATGTCTTTCACCTCCTTGGTTAAGTTTACCCCTAGGTATTTTATTCTTTTTAGTGCAATTGTATATGGGACTGTTTTCTTAATTTCCCTTTCTGTTGCTTTATTATTAGTGTGTAGAAATGCAACAGATTTCTGCATATTGATTTTGTATCCTGTGTCCTTACTGAATTCATTTATCAGTTCTAGTAGTTTTTTGATGGAGTCTTTCAGGATTTTTATGTATACTATCATGTCCTCTGCAAATAGGGAAAGTTTAACTTCTTCCTTACTCATTTGGATGCCTTTTAGTGCTTTTTCTTGTCTCATTGACAATTTCTTATGAGATTTCTAAGATGCCTGCCTAAAGACACTTCACACCCCTCCCCCTTCCCTACTTCTGTAATGGAGATATGATTGTGGGAGCTCCAACAGCCATCTTCATCTATGAGGCAGCCTTGGAATGGAGATCATTATGTTGTGGCTGGTAGAGCCAAATAGAAGTAGGAGACTGGACCTTGCCATCTGTGGAACCACCAAATCAATCTTTAAAATTGCCTACATCCTGTCTTTAATTTTGAGAGTGAAGTAAAGTTTTACATTACTTAAACCAATGTTATTTTATACCTTATTTATATTAAACCAAATCTAGACGTTTAAAAACGATTTTATTTATTTATTTGAGAGAGAAAAAAAGCAGGACATTATAGGAGATAGAGGCAGAGAGTGAGGGAGAAGGAGACTCCCCACTGAGCAGGGAGCCATCTCAGGGCTGGAACTGCTGGAACCCACGGCCCCAGGATCATGACCTGAGATGAAAGCAGATGCTTACCTGACTGAGCCACCCAGACACCCCATTGATACAGCCAAATCTAGTCTTAAAAGAGGCCTACTCCCACAGAATGGTCATAAATTGATTTGTGTCTTTCCTCTACTCAGTGAAATGTGGAAATATCTGAGACCCATTTGTATGGAGAGGATCAGGGAAAGGGATAAAAATTAAAGCAGGCCTTATTTCCTACATTGGTTGAAAACATGTATCTTAGCAAAAAGAAGTATTCTAGTAATCCAGTTCAGGTTACTCAGATTCTTTGATTTTGAATATAGGGAAAAATTAAATTAGAAAATTTTGGTTTTATTCCCTTTCTTCCTGGGGATGGGCAGCAGGATTTTATATTTCTGGGCTCCTTGTTCATAAAGTTATTTAGCATCCTAGATGCCTCCTTTCCTCTCCATAGTGCCAGAATCAGACCACAACTCGTTGCCTGAAACTGATTAGAGCTCTGGTACCTATTGGCCAAAAAGTGTCTCCAGCAGTGCTCATGCACTGAAGACACTGCAGCCTCCTTTATTCACAATAATTGGTTAAAAATATTGCTTGTGGATACCACTAGATATTATCAGAAAAGAAGCTAATTTTCAAACATATATTTAGAGTCAAGTTTTAAAGAGCTCAGAACTGGGCAAAAAAGTTGAGGGCATTTGTCTAATTTTATTTTCTCTTTATATGATATATAAATATATACACCTAATGTACTAATATTGATCGGATCTCAAAGAGCCAGTGATTATAATAAGGTGTAGTTATTCAATAACTAAAACTTTGCTGATTTTGTCCACTGAACAAGATTCACCTTGAATATGTGTTCCAGATAAATAATTTCCAAAACTTCTGTTGGAATTATAGGTCTAATCAAAATGAGAAACAGTATTAGGTGAGAATATCTGGACAAATAGCTTGCCCATTCTCTAAAAACATCAGTTTTAAATATTGCCAATATTGAAGATACATTTACAGTGTAGTTTGTTAATTTCTTATCAAAAATAATATTTCTTATAATTTTATTTAGCCATAACTAACCTTGTGGAGTCAGATAATCCGTCAATGAATGGGTCTTCTGCCATACAAAAGACTGTTTTTTTTTTTTGTCTTATTTTTTTCTAGAGAAAGAAATGATTAAAAAATAAAAAAGAAATGGCAGAAGATGGAGAGAGAATGTTATTTCAAGGACATGAGAAAAGTCAGGCCTAATAGAGACTGCTGTATTCACAGAAAGGATGAGGCTGAATTAATCATTCCATGTTCATAATTTAATAGTTATATAAGTACTCACTGGGCTTAATGGGATGTAGAAGTAACCCATCCTGAGAAATAATCTGTAAAAGAATGGGAGAAACAAATTCTGATACAAGTGACCAGGAAAGAGTCTCCAGGGAGAATAACTAAACTAATTTCCATGTGTAAAGCTGAGAGAAGAATATGTTAACCCAGGGGAAATGGTCTGCATTGAGTTTAGAAAGGCCAACCCAAGAAAAGTTGGAATATTAATGAAGTGTTTCCCAAGGAAAATGGATACTAGATCTGACTAATGAAAAAGTTCATTAAAGTCTATAAAATGCATGTTCAGAAAAGATCTTCATTCTATTTTATTTAAAACACAGTGCTCAAAGAACTAGCAAGGTAATATTACTAAAACAAAGAGGTGGGTGGGAGAAATGCAGCCTTTAATTTTATCCTGAGAACACACTACTGCTTTGAATGACCATGGGTAAACGTGTTATTCACATTAAAAGAAACTAAAAGCAAAATTATGACTAGAAATCAAAATATGTTTGGCAGAAGGAGAGTGAGAAAACATGTGTAACCACCAAAGGCAGTAACTGAGGGTAGAAAGTAGTATATTTTCAGCACAATTTTATCAGCATCTGTTTTTACCAAATCCCATTTCTATATCTGTCCTGGGTAGAGGAGAGAGATGTAATTCAAAGGATTATGAATGGAGTTTCTTATGTGTAAGAGCATCTTACTCTCAAACATATTGGGTCCAAATTCATATATTAGACTATGAGAATATGGGAGAGAGAGGGAAAGAGAGAGAGAGAAATTATTTCCCAGTAAGGACTGGGGAATGGATTGAGAATATAAGTTTACCATGGCCAGCTAGAATTTCTTTTTAGAATATTCACTCAAACCTATCATGAAAATAAATCATAGCTTCTTTAGCGTCTTCTCAAGTATTCTGACACTGAGAGGCTATGTGGGTACTGTAATCTACAGATCTCATCATAAATTTCTTAAATATCATATTAATTGATTAATGTTACTTATGAGTTTAGGAAGCATTGGACTCACACTAACTCAAAGTCCCTGAGGGCATAGTCTGAGTCTCATTCAATCTTCTGTTGCCACCTAAAGTAGGCAGAACAATGGCTGGATCCTATGAGTATGTTACTTTACATCGCAAAAAGGATTTTACAGATGTAAATATCCTGGACTAAGGCAGGTGGGCCCAGTCTAATTAAGTCCTTAAAAGTCCTTAACCTTTTCTGGCTCAGAAAGATGAGATAAAAGATGGAGAAGGTATTTGAAGAGGGGAACTCAACCCACCATCCTGGCTTTGAAGATGGAGAAAGGAAGAACCAAGGAATATAGAATTCTAGAAGCTGAGAATGGCCTTCAGCTGACAAACAGCAAGAAAATGGGGGTCTCAATTCTACAGTTGCAAGGAACTGAATTCTGGGAACAAGTGGAACAAGCAAGGGGACATTTTTCCCCCAAAGCC
The DNA here is from genome assembly GCF_002288905.1 of Enhydra lutris kenyoni. Classification (NCBI taxonomy): domain Eukaryota; kingdom Metazoa; phylum Chordata; class Mammalia; order Carnivora; family Mustelidae; genus Enhydra; species Enhydra lutris. The sequence continues at coordinate 19,240,800 of NW_019154105.1, read as the reverse complement.
TCCAATAAGTAACATGACCCTGTCAACACCTTGATTTTGGCCTAGTGAGACCCCTATTAGGATCCTGGACTATAGAACTGCATGAAAATAAATTTGTGTTGCTTTAAACTTTTAAGTCTGTTGTAATTTGTTATGATAGTAATAAAAATCTAATACTTCAGGATTTACCATTTTGTCTGACATCAGAAGTGTACAATACAAACTTCTCAATATGAATTGAATGGAATCTACATTAATCATGAAAATGTATAAAATGGATGATATTACCAGGACCTGATGTCATGATCAGTAACTACTCAAAGACATGGGTGGCTGTGTAGATTTGAGTGATCTAAATACCTATGCCTTCAGCCATGTGTAAGCTAAAATTAATTAAATTGTGACTAGGGGTAGATTTTGGTGATCTTGAAGAGACAGTTATTTTAAACACACACAAAAAAAATACTTTCTAAGAGATAGGAATGAACTCATATGGAAATAATCCTTTAGACAAATCAGAATTATTAGTCTAACAGTCACCTTTACTTATCCCTTATAATCTTGATAAGGAATATTTAAGGATATGGAAAGGTCATCAGGATAATCTTTTTTTTTTTTTTTTTTTTTTTTTTTTTTTTAGGATAATCTTTAAAAAAGAAAAATTCTCCTTTCTCTCAGGTTTATATTCCAAACACACAAATAAGCTGAGTCACATAATTGACTGAGTCATTGTGAACACCAAAGTTGAGGATAACCATGAGATGTGTCCTCCCATTTCTAGACTCTCTGCTCTGCCTAAATAAGGCTGTACTTCCATGAGACCTAGTTTAGTAACCTCAGACACTAATTTCAATTTTTCTTTAATAAGAGGTCAGAAGTAAACTACTTGTTTACCTTCAGGCAGGACTCCTAGAATACCATGGAAATTGGCTACAGCAAAGTGCTTAACCCACCTGTCTTAGTAGAATGTGGAGATGGTCTACCAGGCCACTCGTCTACTCACTTGCTCCAAAAAAACAGTAGCAGGAATCTTGGAATGCATCCTCCTTGATTATATCAAAGAAGAGTCTGATTCTTGCCCCACCATGATGGCAAAATGGTGCTAAAAACTGGGATTTACCATTTGTTGATGCTACAATTGCATCCCAGCTCCTGATGATGCAGGACATGGGAATGACAAATGATTTCCTAATCAAGATACTTAACAAATCCAAAAACCTTTAAGTTTGATTCTTGGCATTGGTAAATCCATTTGCTGCCCTTGAAGGTGATGGTCAGTAGACCATAGGGCACTAGTCTCTGTGAATTCCGCCTCCTCCCTGCAACCCCCGAAATGGTTTCCAAAAGATCTGTTTTTTGTATGCTGGTTCATCATTCACCTTGGTGTCTGACTTGCCCCAACATCTGAAGTACTATTAGCCTATCTTTTTTTTTTCCTTGCAAGCTGAAAGTGCACAACTTAGATCCTTTTTACATAGTTCAAACAGAACAAAATTTTCAGACATTTTTGATGAAAACACAAATCTTGCCAAGAAAACAAATATTGGCAAAAGAGGAGAAAGAACTTAAAATTTTACTGGCAAAGTTTAATTTTAAGAACCTGAAATTTCTCTGAAGACATATTTAGTATTGAGAGTCTTTCACCAGAGAATAGCATATATCCTCTTTTACAAATCACGAGGCAAAATGATGTAGTCAAAACAGTCCTGGATTAGAAGTCAATGGACATAGACTGTGGACTGGGCTCTGAAAACAGAACTGTGTAACCTGGAGCAAGTGACTTATTCTTTCTGAAATTGTTGAAAGGGAATGAGCAAGAATTGACTTAGAAAAGGAGTATCTAATCCAAATGCATTTTGTGGCTTGAACCCAGAGCCAGTAAATACCATGTATTAAAACAGTCCTATATGTTAAAAAAAAAGGGGGGGGGCACCCAAATATTTGTATTTTTTAAAAATTTGTTTATTAATTTTTTTAATTTTTTTATAAACATATAATGTATTTTTATCCCCAGGGGTACAGGTCTGTGAATCGCCAGGTTTACACACTTCACAGCACTCACTATAGCACATACCCTCCCCAATGTCCATAACCCCACGACCCTCTCCCGGCCCCTCTCCCCCCAGCAACCCTCAGTTTGTTTTGTGAGATTAAGAGTCACTTATGGCTTGTCTCCCTCCCAATCCCATCTTGTTTCATTTATTCTTTCCCTACCCCTAAACCCCTGTTAGATGCAACCCATTGTATCTCCACTTCCTAATATCAGGGAGATAATATGATAGTTGTCTTTCTCCGATTGGCTTATTTTGCTAAGCATAATACCCTCTAGTTCCATCCACATTGTCGCAAATGGCAAGATTTCATTTCTTTTGATGGCTGCATAGTATTCCATTGTGTATATATACCACATCTTCTTTATCCATTCATCTGTTGATGGACATCTAGGTTCTTTCCATAGTTTGGCTAGTGTGGACATTGCAGCTATAAACATTCGGGTGCACGTGCCCCTTCGGATCACTACGTTTGTATCTTTTTTTTTTTTTTAAAGATTCTATTTAGTTATTTGACAGAGATCACAAGTAGGCAGAGACAGGGGAAAGCAGGCTCCCTGCTGAGCAGCGAGCCCGATGTGGGGCTTGATCCCAGGACCCTGGGATCATGACCTGAGCCGAAGGCAGAGGCTTTAACCCACTGAGCCAACCAGGTGCCCCTACGTTTGTGTCTTTAGGGTAAATACCCAGTAGTGCAATTGCTGGGTGATAGGGTAGCTCTATTTTCAACTTTTTGAGGAAATTCCATGCTGTTTTCCAGAGTGGTTGCACCAGCTTGCATTCCCACCAACAGCGTAGGAGGGTTCCCCTTTCTCCGCATCCTTGCCAGCATCTGTCATTTCCTGACTTCTTAATTTTAGCCATTCTGACTGGTGTGAGGTGGTATCTCATTGTGGTTTTGATTTGTATTTCTCTGATGCCTAGTGATGTGGAGCACTTTTTCATGTGTCTGTTGGTCTTCTGGATGTCTTCTTTGCAGAAATGTCTGTTCATGTCTTCTGCCCATTTCTTGATTGGATTATTTGTTCTTTGGGTGTTGAGTTTGCTAAGTTCTTTATAGATTTTGGACACTAGCCCTTTATCTGATATGTCATTTGCAATCAGAGAGAACATATTGCAACATAATAAAGTTCATATATGAAGAATGTATAGGTAACATCATACTTAATGGTAGAAACCTGAGAGATTTTCCCCTAAGTCAGGAAGAAGAAAAGGATGTTCACTCTCATCACTTTAATTCAACTTAGTACTGGAAGTCCTAGCACAGCACTCAGGCAAGAAAAAGCACTAAAAGGCATCCAAATGAGTAAGGAAGAAGTTAAACTTTCCCTATTTGCAGAGGACATGATAGTATACATAAAAATCCTGAAAGACTCCATCAAAAAACTACTAGAACTGATAAATGAATTCAGTAAGGACACAGGATACAAAATCAATATGCAGAAATCTGTTGCATTTCTACACACTAATAATAAAGCAACAGAAAGGGAAATTAAGAAAACAGTCCCATATACAATTGCACTAAAAAGAATAAAATACCTAGGGGTAAACTTAACCAAGGAGGTGAAAGACATGTACTCTGAAAATTACAAAACACTGATGAAAAAGTTGAAGATGACACAAACAAATGGCAAGATATTCCATGCTCAGGGATTAGAAGAACAAATATTGTTAAAATGTCTATACTACCCAAAGAAATCTACGGTTTTAATGCAATCCCTATCAAAATATCAAGAGCATTTTTCACAGAACTAGAAGAGGGACTCCTGAAATTTGCATGAAGTCACCAAAGACCTCAACTAGCCACAGCAATCTTGAAACAGAAGAACAAAACCGCAGGTATCACAATCCCAGATTTCAAAACTACTACAAAGTTGTGGTAATAAAACCGTACGGTACTGGCACAAAAATAGACACATAGGTGAATGGAACAGGATAGAGAGCCCAGAAATAAACCCACAATTACATATATGGTCAATTAATCTTTGGTAAAGGAGGCAAGAATATGCAATGGGAAAAAGACAGTCTCTTCAACAAATGGTGTCAGGGACACTGGAGAGCTACCCACAAAAGAATGAAACTGGACCACTTTCTTACACCATACACAAAAATATGCTCAAAATGGATTAAGGTCCTAAATGTGAGAACTGAAACCACGAAAACCCTAGAAGAGAGAACAGACAGTAATTTCTCTGACATTGGCCATGGCAACGTCTTTCTAGATGTGTCTCCTGAGGCAAGGGAAACAAAAGCAAAAATAGACTACTGGGAGTATATCAAAATAACAAGCTTCTGTACAGAAAGGGAAGCAGTCAACAAAACTAAAAGACAGCCTACTGAATGGGAGAAGATAATTTGCAAATGGCATAGCCGATAAAGGGTTAGTATCCAAAATATATAAAGAACTTACACAACCCAACGCCAAAAAAACAAATAATCCAATTAAAAATGGGCAAAAGACATGAACAGTCATTTCTCCAAAGAAGACATACGGAAGGCCAGCAGACATATGAAACGATGCTCAACATCACTCATCATCAGGGAAAAGCAAATCAAAACCACAGTGAGATATCACCTCACACCTGTCGAGATGGCCAACATCAACATAATACAGACACACATACACACACGTGGTGGAATATTACTCAGCCACAAAAAAAGAATGTAATCTTGCTATTTGGAACAACATGGGTGTCTCTAGAAGGTATACTGCTAAGTGAAATAAGTCCGTCAGAGAAAGGCAAGTACATTATGATTTCACGCATATGTGGAATTTAAAAAACAGAATAAACAAAAAAAGGAAAAAGAGACAAACCAGAAATCAGACTCTTAATTGTAGAGAAGAGACTGATGGTTACCAGAGGGGAGGGGGACGGGTGAAAGAGGTGAAGGGTATTAAGAGTATATGTATCATGATGAGTACTGAGTAATGTATAGAATTGTTCAATCAGTATATTATATATCTGAAACTGATATAACACTGTGTGTTAACTATACTGGAATTAATAGCAAAATAAAATAAATAAATAAAATATGTTCAGTCAAAATCTAGCACCTCATAAACACACCATTTTGTTTTTCTAAAGAACTTGAAAGTGCTTGCTTTACAAGATTCCATTACAAAGCTTTTATTATCAATAAAGGAAAGAAAATGTTTAGATATGAAATAGCTTTGTTCACAAATGATATTAATAAGCATGCCCAAAGTCAGGATTTTAAGAACACTCCCTGCAAAATCAGTCTTAGTTTGAGAATTTTTTATTTTGTTTTTCTGTCAGCTTTTTTTTAAACATTTTTTTAATCAGTTTTTTATTTATTTTCAGCATAACAGTATTCATTGTTTTTGTACCACACCCAGTGCTCCATGCAATCCGTGCCCTCTCTAATACCCACCACCTGGTTCCCCCAACCTCCCACCCCCCTAAACATTTTTTTTAAAGATTTTATTTGTTTATTTGACAGACAGAGATCACAAGTAGGCAGAGAGGCAGGCAGAGAAAGAGAGATGGGGACGCAGGCTCCCTACTGAGCAGAGAGCCCGATGCAGGGCTCGATCGCAGGACCCTGGGACCATGACCTGAGCCAAAGGGAGAGGCTTGAACCCACTGAGCCACCCAGAGGCCCCCGTCTGCTCTTTTTTAAGAAATTTTTTTTTCGTTTGAGAAGACTTTCCATCACATTTATTTTCCAAAACTATCACTTAGAATTCTTATAATTTTTTAAAGTTTTATAATTAATAATAGCAAGCACTCGGTTATTTTTGTTATATGCTAGGAGATTATTTGGTTTTTTATTATATATGTGACTAATATTGTCACAGACTACTCTCTCCCAAGAACTATATCAGGTCATTTTGTTTTACTGACATTTTGGATTTTCACATTAGTCTTTGTCTTTTCTTTTAAACCAAGAAGGTGGAGGATGAATATACTCAATGAAGTGGTGATAACCACCATGAAGTGAGAAGGGAGGATGTCCCATGTATATAAATATATATATGTTTATTCTTGCAAATCTTTGCAGTTGCTAGGTATCATCTCCTTTCTCCCACAGTTTTGCTTTATCAAAATCCAGCCTCCCTACCATCCTGGCAAGGTCACAGATGTTTCACAGACTGAGAAACATTGGGAAATAGTGGTATATAGAAACACCAGTGTGGAGGAAAACAAAAACACACCCTGAGGAGGAGGACTACTGTCTTGTCTTGACAAGATGGTGGCAGCACAAATTGGTTCTGTGTATCTTAAAAGAACAATTCTGTCAGTGTTCTAGATGAGTGCTCTGTCTCTGCATGGCATTTGCATTTTTTTTTTTTTGACAATCCATATTGGTGCTCCTGGACTGTAATTAAATATTAAAAGTCCTACATTTTTTAACAAATTACATACTATTCCACAAATTTACAAAACAGTGTGAAATATATTTTCATATCTATTAAACTGAATAGTATCTCTCTAGTGCCTTTTTTAGTTAACTTTCTGGCGCAAATCAAGACTGATAGTTTTATACTGTTTTATCTTTAATAGGAAGGATATTTTATCCCAGGAAGACAGCTAAGAGATGAATCACAGTCTTTTATTTTAGAAGATATGACAATCATCCTAAATTCCTAATTCTGTACAAATAAATAGCAGAGTTCTCAGAAACATATTTATCTCTTTAGAAGCATGAATTACTGGTTGATAGAAAAACAAATGCAATTTTTTAAAACTCAGGTTCAGAACACAGTATTTTATTTTAACCGAGAGCCTCTTCTCCCCCATTTCCTTATTGGTCAAATCATTGGTTCATGGTAAGAAATACTGGGCACATCTCTCTGTATAAAAAACTACATTAGATGCCAAAAGTAAGAGACAGACTTTATCTTTCAGAAGTTTACAGTCCCCTAGGCAGAGAGACAGCAATATAGAAAATTGTAACATAAGACAGAATATGGAAGTGGATACTGAAAATATTTTTAGTTGATACAGAAATGATTAAAGAAAATGGACTCATTCACTTGGGTGGAATCATGAAAAAGTAACTGAAATGGTTCTGGAAATGTTGGTGTAATTATGGTATCCACAGATAAGTGGGAGAAAGCATTCCAAACCGAGAACTGAAGGAGCAAAAGCTCGGAGGCAGTAAAGGGTTGAGTACACTTACTCGATTGTGGGCCAGACACTGGGTTTAGCACTGGTCCTGCAATGACAAATATGAAGACATTTCCACATGATGAGTTCCCAGTTAGCAATCTGAGAAGAACAAGTAGAGAAGTTTCACGATTTAGGCCAGGCCCATCCAAGGAAGTAACAAAGTAAAGGATATTGAGAGCCAGGGAAGGGAGATTATTCAGCAAAATGCTAGTGTGTATGTGTGTGTGTCTTGTGTGTGTTTGTATGTGTCTGTGTGTGTGTGTGTCTGCTTTAAGCAAGTGAGAGACATAATCATAGTTGTGATATAGGAAGATTAATTTGGAAGAAATAAATAATGTGGAGTTGGTAGAAGGGAAACAATGAAGCCAGGGAAGAGTTTACTTCTGCATATCAAATTCACTTTTTTCTAAGGAATGTTTTTACGTTTATCTCTGTCCCCACTTTAATCTTTTTATTTTTGTGTTTTGGCCTTTGTTTTTTGATGGGAGATAGATGAAGGTAAGCAAAGTCTCCTGCCCTTTCTTCACTTACCACCTGCTTGGGTTTATCTTATCATATACCTTACATGGTCTGTCTGTGGCTCCTCACTGTTTATTCCTGCATCCATTGTTTTTTTCTGTAATCTCCTTTGTCCCTGATGCCAATCCCAGGTACTCAAAAGCTGGTCGAATATATTACTGCACACTTTCAAATTCTGATCTTTAAGTTCTTATATGGATGTATGTTTCATTCAGGTTGGCAGTTCAATTTATTATAAGCAGAGCTTATACTGACAGAATCATATATTCAGGTCTTTTCATTTAAGCAAATATAAAAGAGAAGACATTCTGGTGCCTCAGATAAAAAGGCTGCCCAATTACAAGGTGGGATAGGACTAGATGTACAAGTATAGAGAAAAAGGATCAGGAATCATAGTAGATAAGATGACAATGGGACACCAGTGTAGGACTATAGTTAAGAAAGGGAACATGATAGTGGGATACATGATAGTAGGATCATAAACTGCAAGAACCATAAGGTATGCAGCATTCATCAGTCCCTCCAGATCTGGGCTTAGCACCAAAAGGAATGTGATGACAGGCCCTGCCTAAGGCACAAGTGCAAGGGAGTGAATCTGGCTGCAGCAGCGGCCTACCAATCTTTTCCACACCCTCTCCCATCCCAGGGATGCCCACCCATCCAGGCAGTTTTTAAGCAGTACTTCCACAGGTGGCCCACCACCCTGGCACTACCTTCCATAGCAATATCTGGCTCTCAGGCTCTCTTTCCACCATCCTCAAAATTTGAGATGAGGATCCCAGAGCTCTGATAAACTACTTTGGAAAAACGAAGTAGTTGTGTTTTCAAAGGAGACCTTAGAATAATAAGACTTAAACCAAATGTAATGTGACTCTGCAATGGTGCAATTTCAGACAATATGGCATGCAATAGAGAGATATTGGGATTGGGGGATATAGTATCTCCCCACAGTATGGTATATAGTATGTATAGCAGAATAGTATAATATACTACCGGCATGTAGTATATTTTCTTGTTCTGTAAAATAAGATATTTTAATATTTTCTTGATCTTTAAAAATATTTAAACTAAAACCACACTATGCATGCAACTATCTACCATAATACATAGATCTATCACAAAACATTTTATAATGGCTTTAGGTAATTAAATGGATTTTAAAAAAATAATAATTTAATTCCAAAACATATTGCTCTACACTTTTTCTCACTGAGTTTCAACTTATTTGTTTCTGACCAGTTCTTCAAGTTAATAAGGATAATTTAATTTCAGGTCCTACTCTGTAGGTACTACAGCAACTATCTAATAATCCTATAATAGGTGTCATGGACAAACTATGTATACCACACATATGTCAGTACATACGTGTATGTATTCATGGAGTCTCCAGTTTGAAATTCAGGTTATACACTAAAATATTTTAAAACACTGAACCAAATTAGAGGGGCACCTGGGTGGCTCAGTCAGTTAAGCATCTGCCTTCCCAGGGTTCTGTGATCAAACCCCTCACCAGGCTCCCTGCTCAGTGGGGAGATTGCTTCTCCCTCTCCTACTCCCACTCTTTGTGCTCTCTCTCTCTGTGTCAAATAAATAAATTTTTTTAAAAAACAAATTAGAAAGTGGTAGGTGTCAGTCCTTTTTTCTAGATTGGAAAATAGCACTATATATACTGAAACTCAAAGCAACATCTCTTGAATCTTTTCTATGTATCTCAGAATATATAAAAGTCTTCAGAACTATATTTTGGAAGTCTTGATCAATAGGATATTCCTAACACATCAAAAGAAAACAGCTGAGGAGTAAGTCTTTTAAATCCATGAACTTTAACAGGGAGTTCTATTTAAAGCAAATCATTGCAAATAGTGTGCTTTCATTACATTTTCTTACTAAACTTATAATCTGCCTTGTAAATATGCATGTTTACTCATTCATTCATTCATTCAACAAACTATTTCTTCCTATCTTTACGTGCCAGTATAAAAAGGACCAATGAAGTCTTTGCTTCCATGACATTTAAATTCTAGTTGAAAGGAAAATACAATGAACAAACAAAATAATGACTATCAGATGGTAGTGGATGCTATGAAGAAAATGAAACATCGTGACAATATAGTGAGCACATGATGTGATCACCCTTCCTATAGCAGGGCAGTCAAGGCCACTTTGAGGAGATGATCTTCGAGCCAAGACCTGAATTTTTCCAAGGATTTAGCCATGCACAGATGTGAAGGAGGAACATTCTATGCACAAGGAAGAGCAAATTCCAAGGCTCTCAAGTACGAACAAACTTAGGCAATCTGAAGACTAGAATGCAGACTGATGTAACCATGATATAGTGACGGAAGAGGTAAGGTGAGAAGAAAAGCAATCAGGGAGAAGGCGGGTGTGGGCCAAATGATGGAATGCTGCTCAGGCCTTGTTGAAGAGGTCAGGTTTGAGTCTAAGTTAAAGCAGAAGTTGGTGGAGAGTGGTAAGCTGAAGAGTGATTTTTTTTTTTAAGATAATTCCTTTTTTTTTAAAAGATTTTATTTATTTATTTGACAGACAGAGATCACAAGTAGGCAGAGAAGCAGGCAGAGAGAGAGGAGGAAGCAGGCTCCCCGCAGAGCAGAGAGCCCGATGTGAGGCTCGATCCCAGGACCTCAGGATCATGACATGAGCCGAAGGCAGAAGCTTTAACCCAATGAGCCACCCAGGTGTCCCTTTAAAGATAATTTCACTGCTGTGTGAGAAGTAGACTGCTGGGGTACAGGAGTACAGAAACAGGGGCCAGTGGGAAGACTGTTGGAATTCTTAAGGAGAGTGTCTAGGTGGCTCGGACTAGGGTAGTAGTAACTGGGATGGAGAAAAATTCAGGCCATATTTTAGTAATAGAGCAAACAGAATTTGTTTTATATTGGGTTGTAGGAGGAGGTACAGAAAAGAACCAAGTTCAACTCTAAATCCCAGTCAAGCAATGGGACTTGTTGAAAAAAGCAAAAAATAATTAAAAACTAATGCATACTAAAGTACTTGTCAAACTAATGCTATTAGAAACAAGACTCCTTTCATTTTAATCCAATAAAATTCAATTTGAAAATATTTGTTAAATGCCTACTATGTGCAAAGCACTTGGATAAGATTTGCAAATCTAATACATAAGATACCATTCTGTGCTCTCAGTAACTACTAAAAATAGAAGAAATTTAATTAACTGGAGAACTAAATTTTAGATAAACCTTTCAAATCAAGTAAAACATTTATTAAATGCCTGCCATGAGCATAGCACTGTTAAGAATAAAAGGTGGCTGGTTATACACAGATGAAAAAAATGGGCCATCGGCAGCAAGTAATCTAAAATCTAAATGAAAAACATTAATTTCTCCTGGAATTAGCTACCGGCAATGATAAAATATATATCTATCTATACTCTCTTCAGTAAGTTCAGGATGATCAATATATCACTTTTGAAACCCATCTCTACACTTGCCCAATGGTACCTTGTAGTCATATACCTTTCCTCTTTTATATCATGGCTCAGCAAAACATGTCAAAGGGACTATAGCAATCAGCACATTGTGTTTTTCCTATACTCATACTTTGCTTGGCTCATGCTGTTTTAGGTAGAAAAGCTGCACTGCTAAATTAAAAGGCTATGTACTCACAGCGAGTGGGTTCTGATGACCTAAATGATTGGAAGGAGAATAATTTGCTATGCCATCTGAACTCTGAGTGTGCAGAGCAGAATCACGCATGGCGCACAGCTCTGTGCTTTTCTGTGCATTCATGCACTAGGATTTCCCATTCCACATAATTAGTCACTTTATATTAAAATAATTAATAAGAAAAGGTTTTAGTATCTTGCATGTTGCTAATGGTGTATTACCACCAGCATAAAAATGCTTTCAGAGACAACTGTGGAATGCAAAAGTGTTTCAAACCATCGTGAGACATTTTCAAGGCTGCGTGGAAGAATAGTGACAAAGGGTTTGTGTTTTCCAGAATGACTGAAATTACGTTATCTGCTACTTATAATTGTAGGTGTTAAGTGCCAATAGTCTGTTTTTGTTGTGAAGAAAAGTTTTATATTATGTCATAGCCAGTGGATGGTATGTTTATATTCATGAGATTTTTGGCAAAGGTTTATAGAAATGCTTAAGGAGTGGAAATTTTACATAAGGAAGCAATTGAAGGTCAGAACACAGAATCATATAGGTGAAACCTACTCTCAGGGACTCAGCACAGCTGACTTCTCCCTGAGTTCAGATGAGTACCTAGAGGCTGAATCTGGCCCTCATGGTGATAAAAATAACATGTTCTCACACTTATGATGATAGACACCTGTTATTTAGACAATTTCTACCAACAGCAAAAAAATGAAAAGCAAAAACCCTCATTGCCAGCGCCTCCCTACTCACAGCTGCTTCCTTTCCATACTAATCACAGCAAAGCAGACACCCATCTCAAAATTGACCAGAGAATGCAAATGGAAATAAAAATCTTCACCAAAGCATCTGAGTATGATAGCTGTCTGATGACAGTCCTTAGGAAAAAGGGAAATTTAAAAGAAGAAACGGAACTGAAAAGGAACCAGAAAGAGAGAAAGAAAAAGTTTAATATATTTCAAATTAGTAAGTCCATCTTCAGATTTAAATGCCCTATACATATATGAATATACAGTAAGAAGAAAGCCTGAGCAGGTATATTTATCTTTTTCAAGATGACACGACTGTATTCACTTAACATTTAGAAGAGCCTATCATGAGAAAGGAGAAATTATTTCTTCTGGTTAGATTGAACTAGGCCTTATGGAAATGATGGCATTTGTCCTGGGTCTTAAAGAAGAACCAAAATCTTTGTGTAGGAGAAAGACAGAAGATGATAATGTCGAACTAACAGCTCTTTCCATCCTGTAGATAAGTAAAACTAATCCTATTTGGCGAATGCCCCCACCATCCCTGGGGCCGCTGCCTTCTAGACTCAAGGTTGGTTTTATCTACCAATAGAGCCAATCCGATCTTGACACCCACTGGCCAATTTTCTTGTTTCTGAGTTACCTAGAGCTGTGTCTTGTGGTTTAAGATGGTGCAACTCAGAATTTTATCAGCATTTTCTACTGCCTTTCCTGAAATTGTCCCAATTGAACTGAAAACAAAGCAGGTGTTCAGATATTCTGCTGTATTCCATCTTTCATAGATGCCTTGTCCAGCTTAACAGAATTTTGAACATTATGGTTTCAATGCTCACAGATTGTGTTCTAGGACCAAATTGTTTGCACTGGTCTTGTCCTGTCACTTGATATTTACCAAAGAAGAAAGAACCTGGTGTCATAAAAACACAGATAATAAAATGATACCTTATGGGTGTTTTGCTTAATATGGGGTTTAATGAATTATTTGTGAAGGTAACTTGCAAACTAGGAAATTCTATACAAATGTAAGACAGTAGTTGCTGTAACAGTATTATGCTGCTGGCCTTCCTAAGGATACAATAACCTTGAGCCAATTTTCTCTCATTTTCAGTGATGGCATCATTACACAATACACGTATCTCTATGTGGTGTTCACATGACTCATATCTAAACCCTGCCAACCATGAGTGAAGTTCAGTTGCTACAACTTCTAATCACATTTGGCTCATTGAAAACTAACTGACTAAGGCTGTAGTTGATAATATCAGCATAGATGCTATTTTAACTAGAACACTCTCTAATATCCACAAAGGGAGCAAGAGCTATATGTTCGTTCTAGTTACGAGCTCACAGAATGTCAAAGGGACCCTAGAGACAATCTGGCTGACAGGTCCCAACATGCAGCTTCACAAATTCTCTGAAAATTATGAAATGAATTGGATGTTTTCCAATCCCAATAATAATACTACATGTGGACACAAAAATAAGTTTCTCTGATTTTTTTTTTAAGATTTTATTTATTTATTTGACAGACAAAAATCACAAGTAGGCAGAGAGGCAGGCAGAGAGAGAGGAGGAAGCAGGCTCTCCACAGAGCAGAGAGCCTGATGCGGGGTTCGATCCCAGGACCCTGGGATCATGACCTGAGCCGAAGGCAGAGGCTTTAACCCACTGAGCCACCCAGGCGCCCCAGTTTCTCTGATTTTAATTAGAACTATAAGAATATGTGAAAGAAGAAAACAATAATAAATGAATTTTGTGAATTATTATAAGCAATTAATAACTAATAACAATTGCTTTTAAAATGAAGTTACTTTTTTTTTTTTTAAGATTTTATTTATTTATTTGACAGAGAGGGACACAAAAAGAGAGGGAACACAAGCAGGGGGAGTGGGAGAGGGAGAAGCAGGCCTCCCACCCAGCAAGGAGCCTGATGCTGGCCTCTATCCCAGGACCTGAAATCATGACCTGAGTCAAAGGCAGATGTTTAACAACTGAACCATCCAGGAGCCCCAAGTTACTAATTTAAAAAAAAAAATCTTTTTATCCCTTGTCTTACCCTCTTACTAATCCATTCTCCATGCTGCTAACATTTTGCCATTTCTAAAAAATCAAACCTGATCAAGAGATTCCTTATTTCTATATCCCTTTGAAGATTCTCATTTGCCTAAGGGACAAAGCCCAAACTCTTTATCAGACCGCATATGACATTCAGTGTCCAAGCACCAGCCTACCTTTCCAGCTACACTTATCAAGCCCCTCAATTCCTTCTCCCACTCATCCACCCACTCTTCTCAACCTCAAACCATTCAAAACTGCATGACTTGCAGTTCTTCAAAAACGCCAGGCTATTTCACACTGCCTTGCCTTTGCAGACACTGCTGCTTCTGGCAGGAATCTTCTTTCCCTCTTTGTTTGCCTAGCAAACAAACACCTACTCCTCTTTCAAAATTCAGCTCAAGCATTACCTTTTCTGTAAAGTTTCCAGATCCCTCCCTCATGGATGTCCACACCGGTAGAATTCTCACTCTCCCATCTGGGTGTCCATATCCTACTGCATCTCCCGTCGTCGGGCACACTTTCTCATGTACAAGCCTGCTCTTGTGCTGTCACTCCCTTCTACTGCCCTTCCCACCACAGCCTTCTGATGGTCAGGAAATCTACCACAATTATCTCAGGATCCCAAGTACTAACACCCTGCCATTCAGCATTGGTGGAAAAAAGGGAGGGAGGGAAAGCAGCAAAGCTAGAAAGTCCTGTCAATTCTACCCAAAAATATATTCCACATCTAACAGTGCCTGAGCAGCTCAGCTGTTAGCACTCTGACCCTGGCCACTCTCATCTGGACTTCTGCAACAGCCCCTCTCTCTGGTCTTTTGCTTCTAATTTGGTCTTATTTGGTCTGTCCGCCATACAGCTGCCAGAGTAAACTTACTGAAAAGTAAACCAGATTGTATCATTTTTCAGATAAAACCTTCAAAGTCTTCACATTTAACAACAACAAAAAGATCTTCACATGCTATCTGATCTCTCCGATCTCATGTTGCATGGCACTTCTCGTAATTCAGTACCTCCCGTCTAGCCACACTGTTACTCTATTCTCACCAAGACATCAGAGTTTTCCTGTCTCAGGGCCTTGGGCGCTTAATGTGTCAAAAATATTCTTCCCCAGGTCTTCACATGGTTGCTTCATTCACATTATTCACATACAAGTTCAAATGTAACTTGCTAAAAGAAGTCCTTCCTGGGGCGCCTGGGTGGCTCAGTGGTTAAAGCCTCTGCCTTCGGCTCAGGTCATGATCCCAGGGTCCTGGGATCGAGCCCCGCATCGGGCTCTCTGCTCAGTGGGGAGCCTGCCTCCTCCTCCTATCTCTCTCTGCCTGCCTCTCTGCCTGCTTGTGATCTGTCAAAAAAAAAAAAAAAAAAAAAAAAGTCCTTCCTGACAATCTAAGGTAGCCTCAATCCCTAGTCAAATACTGTAATTGTCTAAATGGAATGCACCACTATCTGAGGTTGTCTTTCATTTGTTCACCTAATTATTGCCCACATCACCCACTAGTAGGGTAAAGAAGAGCTTTCTCTATTTAATTCTCCTCCCCATGGCTTAGAAGGTCAAGGTGCTCTACCACTGTACACAGTAGGCACTTAACAAATATTTGTTGATAGGGGAGTGCAAAAAATATTAAGACACCAATATAGTCTTTATATTTTTCTAGTTCATGAACTCGCTCATTTCCTAGACGACTATTGCACAACTTTCCTCTCCTCAAACCTACGCTTTCTCTCCAAAACTGCCAGTGTCTCCATTTGCTCTTACCCCTAGGATACATGCTCTACCCCTCTCTGCTCTGCCCTCTGAGAATTGACCCTATAAACTGACCCAGAGTTTGCCAGTGGCAGTTTTCAGCAGGATTTCAAAGTGCCGGAGAAAGGAGTCATGGTAGCTCCTTCCTGCTCCCTTTTCTGCTGCAGACTGTGGTTCTACCATTTGCTTCATCCTTCTAATCTACAGCTTCAGGACAGTGCCTCTGCTTACCACTGTTTCCTTCCCTTTCCCCTTCAGGCCTAGGAGTGAAACAGCTTTCTGATGGTGTTTGTTTCCTTTGCGATTTCCTGAACCTTTCCAACACATTAGTAAGATTCTTGAACCAACTGAATTAGATTCTATTTTCTGATATGGTCCAGACTAGTACATTTATCCCAGGCTGAAGATATTGCTTCCAACTTTACTTAGAAAATTGGGACACTCAAAAGAAAATTCCTAAGACCTGCTCACCATATCTACCTACCTATGAGCATTCGCTTCAAAATCTGTCAATATTTGTTTCAAGGTCTGCCACTCTGCCTAAGACTGTAAAGCTGCCTAATTTAGCCACTAGTCACATGCGGCCACGGAGCACTTGAATGTGGCTAGTATAACTGAAAAATTAAATAACTTACTTAAATTTACCTAATAATTTACATGAAATTTACTTTAAATTTACATTTAAAATTATTCAATTCAGTTATTGGCGATTTTAGTTATGTCTGGAACACTTGTGTGTGTGTATATACATATATATATATATATTTTCATACAGTACATTTTTTGAAATTTAAAAAGCAGTTAAGTATTTCCGATAAAAATTTAGTGACCACATTAAAATGTCCATGATAGGGGCGCCTGGGTGGCTCAGTGGGTTAAGCTTCTGCCTTCAGTTTAGGTCATGATCTCAGGGTCCTGGGATCCAGCCCTGCATCGGGCTCTCTGCTCAACAGGAAGCCTGCTTCTCCCTCTTGCTCTGCCTACCTCTCTACCTACTTGTGATCTCTCTCTCTCTCTCTCTCTCTGTCAAATAAATAAATAAAATCTTTTAAAAAAATAAAATAAAATGTCCATTATATAAAATACAGGATTTTGAAGATCTTATATAAAGAATATGAAATTACTCAATAATTTTTGTTTTATGTTTTATGTTGTTACATGTTGAATCGATAATATTTTGAGTATATTAGACAAATAAATATATTATTAATTCATCTGTTTATTTTTAAAATGTGGCTACTGGAAAAGAAGTAAATTACATGTATAGCTCATATTCTCTGTTCACACAAGCACTGCTCCAGATCTAGTCCCTGAACCCCTAATTTAAATCAATCTCTCATTTGTACACTAGCTTACATCCCTTTTACCTACCTAAAGACAATACTTTAGCAATTCTCCCCTCTCTATACAAAGTTATAAATTTCTCCCCTCAACTGGATCCTTCTCATGTGCACATAGACATGCTGTTATTTTCCCCTTCAAAAAATAGTCTCTTCACCCCATTTCAACCTCTGTTTTGCTACTTCTCTGGGCATTGAAATACCCTGAAATTGTTGTCAATATTCATGTTCTCCAATTCCTTCCCTCCCATTCTATCTTAAATCACTTAACCCCTCCATTGAAGCTGCTTTTATTAAAGTAACCAATCATTTCTACACTGCTTGCCCATTGGTCTAAGTCCTGATGTTAGTTATCTACCAAACAAATTTGAAAAATCCCTCCTCCTGATATACTTTCATCCTTCTGGTTTCCATCAGAGTCTCTTGGTTTTCCTCTAGCTGTCACATACTTCTCCTTTCTGGTCTTTTTATTTATCTTTCTACAATTTCCAACCTCTTAACATTGGAGTGTTCCAGGATTCAGTCCTTGGTCTTCTCTCTCTCTCTCCCCACCCCCTTATTCCTTTGGTGATTTATATCTAGTCCTGTGGCTTTCCATATCTTCTGCTTGCCAATGATTCCAAAATTCTTATCTTGATACCAGAGATAAGTCTGAATTCCAAATCATATTTCTTACTGCCTACTTGACATTCTGAACTTAATTTTTCCAAGCTGAATTTCAGTCTTTTGGATCTCCATCCTTTGAGTTGACTGGGCCAAAAATTTCAGAGTCATTCTTGACTTCTCACTTTCTCTATCACAAAACAATACATAAGCCAGGAAATCCTATTAGCTCTATCTTCAAAATATATCAAGAATCTGACTACTTGGGGCGCCTGAGTGGTTCAGTGGGTTAAAGCCTCTGCCTTGAGCTCAGGTCATGATCTCAAGGTCCTGGGATCGAGCCCCACATCGGGCTCTCTGCTTGGCAGGGGCTTGCTTCCCTCTCTCTCTCTCTCTGCCTGCCTCTCTGCCTACTTGTGATCTCTATCAAATAAATAAACAAAATCTTTAAAAAAAAAAAAAAAGAATCTGACCACTTTTCACCACCTCCACTTTACCACCCTGATCCAAGCCCCTATCTTCTCTTACTGTTGTTACTACAACAGCTTCCTAACTGTTTTTTCTGCTTCATCCTTTGCCTTCAACAGTCCATTCTCAACACAGCTGCCAGGATAAGCATGATGACAAGGAAATCAGATCTTGTCTTTCTTCTGCTCCGGAAAACTGAATTATTAGCTTTTCATTTGGAGTATAAATCAAACTCTTAACAACAACCAACAAACCTCTACATGATATGGTTATGAGCACATTTCCTATTATCCTCCTGTTTTGTCACTTCAGACACACAGCTTCCAAATTCTAGAAAGCACCAGACATGCTCCCATCTCAGACCCATGCCGCAGCTATTTTCTCTGCCTGGAACAACCTTCCAGATATCCATGTGCTACTTCCTTTACATTTTTCAAGTCTTTACTCAGAACTAATCTTTCCTATGAAGGCTGATCCACCCCCCTATTTTAAATTGTGACACTCACTGAAATCTTAACCCCTTTATCTTGCTGTTTTGTGTTGTTATCTCTGAGCACTTACCACCTTCTTACATACTAGATGTTTTAATTTTTAATTTTTTTCCATTTCCTATTCCATTAATATATGCAATCCAAAAGGACAGAGGTTGTGTCTATTTATTGGCTAGCCAAAATATTGTAGTTGTCACATAGGAAATATTCCAAACTGCTTGTCAAATGATATGACAGGTCAATTTCTTCATTTAGTCTTAATTATTCAATTCTTAATAGCCATGTTTCTCAATACAATCAAGAGCCTAAGTTCTACTTTAAGAAAAAAAAAAAAATACATTCCATAATCATCCACTTGGCCTTAGCTGTGCTTGAAATTCCTGGTATCCAGAGATCATGGCATGAAGATGGTGGGGCTTTTTAAGTGTAAGATAGAAGGTGGGTGATCTGTGGAGGAGCTGCAGCCTAACAGTTATCTTGAAGACAGACCCGTTTGCAACAACAGCTGTTCATGAAGCCTAAGGTTTTTACTACATCATAGAATTAAAAACTACTTCTGATTTCTGCTAGTAAAGAAATGAAATGGAAGCAGAGAGTGCCCCACCTAGAAGAGCCTGGGTATTATCTGATCCAATTTCCTCCCACAGCCCTCCACAGTAGAACAGTAAGTCAGGGTAGCAGTCTCCCACGCAAGGGCTAGTCCCATTATCCTGCATGGCCCTAGCTCCTGTGCATGTGTCCCTTTTCAGGGAGACTATAAATGCAGGGTGTTGGTAACGGACAAGAAACGTGTTTGTTTATAATGCAGTTGTAAAGAAACTGCACAGTTTTTCCTGGAAAAAATAATGCTTCTAGGCAAGCAAGCCCATGTAAGCATATTTTACCTAGAATTTAGTTGAAGTATAATATTAATGGTATTTCAGCACCTAATCACCATAAACAATTACATTTTACCATTAAAAATGTAAATCACTTTTACATTTGTAAAAGTACCACTGTGGGAAACCATGCGCAGTGTTTTAATTCATTGAACTGAATACACCTCAGTGAGAGCTCCATAAAAAAGAGAACTCCCCATAATGTTTCTATTCTTTCTCCATAGTGAAGGTGTATTATGTACAATAACACAATTGCTTGAGGAGAAAGGGCAGCATTGCCTGATATTTGGGAAAACAGACTTTAACAGTTTTGTTGCAGAGGTATCATCATTAACAGAGTAATAGTTATAGTTTTCATACTTATGGTATTAAAGTATTATTAAAATAAACATCAAGGTTCTCCTTAAAGTATATAGTAATATTAAGTACATGATATACTCATTCTCTACTATTTCAGCTTTTGTATATGTAGTAGGCAAAATACTGACACATACACACACACACACACACACACACACACACATACACACCCCAAATGTTCCTGTCCTCATCTCAGAAATCTGTGAATATTTTAGTTTACATGACAAAAGAGACTTTGCAGAGGTGGCTAGATTAAGTATCTGGAAATGGGAGATCATCTAGGATTATCTAAGTGGGCCCATAATTACATGAGTGCTTAAAAGCTAAGAACTATTTCTAGCTCTAGTCAGAGAAGAGGACTATCGAAAGAGGGTCTTAGAGTTGAGGTATAAAAAGGATTCTACCCATTTTTGCTGGCTCTGAAGATGTTGGAAGGGTGCCACTAGCCAAGGAACGTGGGTGGCCTCTAGAAGCTGGAAAAGACAAGGAAACAGACTCTCCCCTAGAGTTTCCAGAAAGGGCCACAGCCCTGCCCATCCCTTGGTTTTAGCCCAACAAGACCTATGTCAAATTTGACTTACAGATAAGTAAGTTAATAAATTTATATTGTTTTAAGCCAGAAATTTGTTGTGGGAGTAATAAAACCAATACTGTAGGCATTTAGAAATATTTTTGTACTAACAATAACCCAGATATCAGTTGGGATCTCCCTTCCTCTTAATACCCAAATTACAGATGCAAATTTCCATTCCACTGATTGTTAGAACCCATCCTTCCCCAGATTTGAATGCACAGTAAGGACGGGTGGTTTTCATGGTCATCTCCATCTCTCTGCATATTAAAATAATTCAGTGTGGAAACCATTTCATCATTTCTCTCATATGTGTCCTATTCATGCAGCACAAATCCACATGGAATTTATTTGTTTTCCTGGACTTCCACCAAATTACTTTGTGCATTAGATTTTCCGGAAGACAGAAAGGTTATGCTACACAAACACAAACCACATAAAATAAAATGTTTTTCAAAAAACTTCCCTTAACTTTCCTGCAACTGAAATTTTTAACATCTAGTTGTGTTCCTCTTCCCTCAACCCCTATTGCTGAGTATTCTGCAGTCTTTTTTCCTGAACCTTATAAGTCTCAATTATTGCTCTCTGCTCCCCACCCAGAGGTTTATGGAAGGTTTTGTCTAAACAAAACATTTCTTTCCCTAAGGGGTACAACTAAAATAATCCATTTGTCACCATTCTATGTATATTGACTATTTGACTATTTAGTACATCTCCTTCCATAATCTGTGCAAGAAAATATTCTAACTCCCCCACTCTTCCCCATGTATATGCAATAAAACAAGTATTCCACGGCCAAAGATCAAGCTGGATAACCATTAAATTTTAATGGCATCATGGCTACCTTTTTCATGAAACAATGAATAAGAAAGGGATATCTAATCTAAACTTTTCATTAAATCAATTTCCTGTTGTCTTAACTTCACATACAAAAAAATAAATGGAACTTTATCAATCCCCAACATAAAATTACACAGCTTTTGATTTATAAAGTAACTCATTACTGATTTACAGGAAAAAGAGGGAATTTTGTTGACTATTAACTATGTGCCAAGTATTTGGCAGGTATTATCTAATTTAATCGACACAAAGTAAAAATTATCAGAGAACATTTGATACTATAAGTCAGCAGAGCACATGTATTTTGTCATTTATTTTTCAATAAATCTGTAACATAGTGACTTGTATCCCTATAAAAGGGATAAATAATTTAAGACATAGAAAGGTTAAGTAATCTTCCCAGTGGCAAAAAGTGATAGGAGCCAAGATTCCCATAACCTGGGACATTTGACCCAGAGATAATCCTCCTATCCTGGGGGCGATCATACTGCAGTTATAGTAAAGGAAACTGCAGTTCTAAGAATTCAAACAACTTTTTCTAGAGTCCCAACAAATGGGCCAACAGCTAGCTTAGCCTAGTCCGTACAGCATACCAAAATATATGCACTTTCCACTGCTCGCAAAATCTGCATTGGCTAAGCAATTTGCAATCCCAGACAAAAATTTGACTGAAAGATATTAACATTAGTCCATATTTTTCTTCCTTAGTGTTGATGCTAAGGTATGCAAAGCAAATATATTAAATAATATTTTGGAGAGACCCAATTTATAGAAAGAGTAAACACTGTAGTGAAAAAGGCCCAATTTTATATCTAACACATATAGACTAATTCTGGAAGAATGCTCAAGAAAATGAAGTTTAACTTTAAGAAAACAAAAATGTGGCTGGGAGATTAGGACTAAAGAAGATATTTTTCACTTAATACAGTTTATAGTTTAAATTTTTTTCCATATAGGGGTGCCTGAATGGCTCAGTTGGTTAAGCATCTGTCTCCAGCTAAGGTCATGATCCCAGGGACCTGGGATTGAGACCAGGATGGGGCTCCCTGTTCAGTGGGAGCCTGCTTCCCCCTCTCCCTCCACCGCTCCGCCTGCTTGTGTTTTCTCTCTCTCTTTCTCTCAAATAAATAAATATATATATTTTTTTTTTAAATAAATAAATACATTTTTTCTATATAATGTATTATACTGAGGAAATGCATTAGTTTTTAGAGATATATTTAGTGTAAAGATCCTAGCCTAGTAAATAGCACAGAACAGGCACTTAAGTGGTTTTTCCTTTTTTTTTTTTTTTTTTTTTTTTTTTTTAGTGTGTTTCCTGCCACCTTTGTTACCGTTTTTGTGTTTACAGGTACGTGAAAGAATAGCTTCAGACAATTCAGTGGTTGTTCCTACCCGGGCAGTGGCCGGAGCGGTGGGGTCTGCAGAGCGATCTCAGGGGTGAGCAGAGCGCTCCAGGCTTCCTCCAAGAAACGGTAAGTAGTCACAGGGGGAACTGCAGGCCTCAGATGCATCTGCGACCTCGGGTTGAGTAGCAGTAAATTCATAAGCTGGAGCAGTCCAGTCACCCCAGAATTCCTCTCTGGTCACAGCCTTGTCAGGAAGGGTCTGCTCTTCCTTGTCAACCTTTCCAGGATCTCTGTAGCAGGAAAGACCAAGCACGACCTCCCGAGGGTGGTCATGGGAGGTGGCACTGCACATGCGCGGGGACTCCTGCCCCGCAGCCACCGCATCAGACCTGCTGAGGGGGCTCTCTTTTTCCTGCGAGAGACCCCAGTGTCCACATCCTGCGGAGAAGAGCCTGTGTTACACAGAGTAAGGGTAGACAGGTTAACATAGAACTTCTGTGGTCCTGGTAGTCCGCGCTGGGATCAGCTGTTACCGGAAGTGGCCATCCCAGAAAGCTGCCGGGCTCTCCTGAGTGAAGTTTCGAGGAAGGAAGTGGCCCGCGACAGGAGTGGCTCCAGCAGTGGCAGCAAACTTAAGCACAGCGCCCTGGCCGGTATGCCTGGAGGATATGACCCTGACCTCAGCCCGGTGTCCAACGGTAACAGCAGGAGCTATCAGAAGCTCCTCCCAGGTTCTCCTCAGATCAATGACGCAGATGCTATCATTTTCCTTTCGTAAATATCCTGTTCCGGGGCGCCTGGGGGGCTCAGTCAGTTAAGCATCTGCCTTCAGCTGAGGTGAGGCTGGGGTCAGGATATCGGGGTCCTGGGATCGCACCCCTCCTCGACCTCGCTGCTCAGGGCCGAGCCTGCTTCTCCCCCTCCTCCCCACTTGTACTCTCTCTCTCGCTATCTCTCTTTCTCTTAGTAAATAAGTAATATCTTTTTTTTTTAAGATTTTATTTATTTATTTGACAGAGATCACAAGTAGGCAGAGAGGCAGGCAGAGAGAGAGGAGGAAGCAGGCTCCCTGCTGAGCGGAGAGCCCGATGTGGGGCTCGATCCCAGGACCCCGGAATCATGACCTGAGCCAAGGCAGAGGCTTTAACCCACTGAGCCACCCAGGCGCTCCAAGTAATATCTTTTTAAAAAAAAAAAAAAAAAAACGCCCTTCCACTTGGAAGTCAAGGATTTGACACCTGAGTTTCTGCTGTAAGGAATTCGAGGACATCCTCGTCCTTAGTTTGCAGCACATCAGAGACTCCAGCCATGGTGAAAGTTCCCCTTTTCATCTACAGTGGGAACCCAGAGCAATGCCATATGGACTCTCTGGCTAGTGTAGAAATCTCCACTTTTTATTCAAAGATAAGAAATAACTCCAATATCGACAGGATACAAAATTCCTGAGAAAGAATTGTTTTAAAGCCAAATACTACCCTCGCTTCACAGATATGGCTTCTCAACAAAAGTATGGTCTCCCAACAGTTTTCTTCCCATACTTTCAAAAAGGCAATGTTATAGGAATATAGTTAAGAATGTAAAAGATACACTGGATCTTTATTTAGGAAACCATACTAAACTTGACTTGGCTGAATGGAGCTAGCACACAAAATTCATAGAATAAGAATGTTTTAATTGCAGACAAATTAATTCAGAACGTCAAGTGTTAGGACACATTTAGTCTATAAAACTTTGCAGCTCCTATAAAAACACTAAAGTAAAACACAATACTAAAAGAAACAAATAAAATTGCAGGTTTAGTATATCTAATTATCACTGGGTTTTTCACACACACAAAATGAAAAATTGCTGTAATTGTCAGGATATTTATAAGAGGCATTTTCTGAGGTGTTAGGTTCTTAGAACAGATTTTCTCCAATTGAGAGGAAAGAATGGTGAAGGTAGGAAAGGACAATAGAGTATCATTTGGCTCATTAAAAAGAAAAATTACTGCTTCTACTCAACTAAGGTGAGTTAGAGGTACTTTCAGAAACAAAACAGAAAAGATAATGTTGCTTTGAAAAGATTTTCAAAGAGACCACATGTCTACAAAATCCATGAAAAAAAAAATAGGAAGACTAGTGAAGAGTTTACTATTATTTATTAGTCATGAAGCTTGTAGCCAATCATTCTAGCTATAAAATAACCAATATATGTTGATTTCTAAAGCAACAGTCTTTTCAAAGACTGGGCAGCATCTAATGTTTTTGCTTATTTAACAAACCAGAAGTGTTTATTAGAAGCATTATTAAGCCACTTCTGGTTTATTATTATTGTTTATTAGATAAACCAAGTGTTTATCTAATATATTCTAAGTGCAAGGTATTATTCTAAGTCCTGAGAGTGATGGACCGAAACACCATAACCAGTCCCTGACCACAATCACCAAAAAAGTTCAAGAGTGGGACCCTATGTCTGCTGAAATGCAACTTAAACCTAGTGGGGCATATAAGACATAAACTAATTGCGATAAAAGACAGTATCTGAAAACTGTCTAATGAATACAACAAATATGCCACTAATAGATACTCAGAAGGAGGCTGTGGCTACATGAACAAAGAAACATGAATGGAGGACATGATATTGGGCAAAGAATCGATCCCACCATGATCTTCATCAGTCACGCCATCTTGTGATATGATGGGGAAAGCTTAGACTTCAGAGCTAGCTTGGTTTGAATGCTGGTTCTTTTACCACAACCTGTGCAAAGGTGGGTAAATTTCTTTTCCTCTGTGAACCTACTTCTTTCCGTAGGTGAAAGTAAAGTGAAGGTAAACAATATCCCCAAGACTTTTTCAGTTTTCTTTTAGGGATACAGCCATCCTCACCTGATTATATCTAAGCCCTTCCCAATCTGGTTTTATTCCACATTTGATCACTGAAATCAGCATTGCAACAGTCACCCCTTCATTATTATTTTATGTTTGTTAAATCCAACTGAGGTCTTTTAACCATTATCTTAATCTCTGTGCTGGCTTTGACTCCTTAGATTAATCTCCTTAAAATTCTTAAAACTCCTTAAAACTCTTTCCTCTCAGGTCTTAATGGCACACTTGGAGCTACTTTCTTCTGTAGGAGTATTTTCCAAAGTACAGGTCAAGATTCACTTGTGAACTCAATTAGTGGATTACCACCACAAATTTGCAGGGTTTTGTTTTGTTTTTTTAAAGATTTTATTTTTATTTGACAGAGAGAGATCACAAGTAGACGGAGAGGCAGGCAGAGAGAGAGAGAGGGAAGCAGGCTCCCTGCTGAGCAGAGAGCCCGATGCGAGACTCCATCCTAGACCCTGAGATCATGACCCGAGCCGAAGGCAGTGACTTAACCCACTGAGCCACCCAGGCTCCCGGGGTTTTTTAAAAATAAGAGAGAATTGACTTGAAACCATCGGATGCATCACACTGATTATAATAAGTATTGTTTGGTGACATTTGTTTCAGGGTGTGTGTGTGTGTGTGTGTGTGTGTGTGTGTGTATGTATATGGGTTATTGTACATTTGTACCTGGCCAAAATATAAAATGTATTTCTCATTACAAGCCATGATGAAATTTTGCAAACCATGATTCTAGAGCCATTCCTTCTCAGTTTAATTTTCTAATTCCTATTTTCACACTCACCTCTTTGATATTGATTCTCTTCTGACTCTGTATAACCCTTAATTATCTCTTTGACAATTCTCTTTCCTGAACTTCACAGCCCACTTTTCAATATTACTGCCTGTTTTTTTATAGATGCCTAAACTCATTATAAATTATTATTTTAATGGAGTGACATGAAGAAAATGACATGTTAGCATGCTTAAGCTGACAACAATATGAAAGATAGGTTTGAAGAAGAGAGACTGGAAGAAGGGACATCACTTAGAAAGTTATTGCTGTGATCAAGTTAGTGAGTAGAGAATGAATATGAGTTAAAAGTGGCTATGAGAAAACAATGAGTATAATAGCAATTTCAGAAAGAAATGTGTGTGTGTGTGTGTGTGTGTGTGTGTGTGTGTGTGTTGCTAAGGTGGTGTATGGGACACCTAGTGGCTTAGTCGACTGTGTGTCTTACTCTTGATTTTGACTCAGGTCATGATCTCAGGGTCATGAGATTGAGCCCCATGTCAGGCTCCATGCTCAGCACAGAGTCCACTTGAGATTTTCTCTCTCCCTCTACTTCAGCCCCCCAAATAAATAAATAAATCTTAAAAAAAAAAATCGTGCATGACAAATTTAAGACCAGATCTAAAGAACAGGAAGATTAGATTACTTCTCCAAAGTTTCCAATCTGAAGATGAAGTAGTTTCAGTAACAATAATCACCACTAACCATAATATTGTGTTTATTTTATTTTTAACTTGAGCCACTAGCAGGATAACACACCTAAGCATTTAAAAACCTTAAACTCTGTCCAGAACTAAGCCCAGCTCATAACTTAGTCCTATAAAAATTTTGGCTTAATAAACTGTATGCATCTATAGTTATGTTCAGGTTTTCACAGAAACTTTTTATTTAATGAAAAAATAAATATATATTCAGAAAATTTAATTCCTCTGAAATTCTGGTGTTGGCTGAACACTTTTATCTGTACTTGTACTATAATCAAATATATAAATAAATAGTTTTTTTTTTTCATTTTCCCAGTAGTACTTCACTTTGTAAAAATTACAGTAAAAACAAGAGAAATTTAAAATTCAAAGTATTGTTTGTTCTAGATTTTAAGTTCTAAATTTAAGTTAAATTCTAGATTTATATATGAAAAGATTCTTTTCCTGGCAGGATTCCTTTTACGTTACATTATAATGTCTCTTGCTCTTTTCTAGAAATGGTTTAACTTTCAAATTTTGTGTCAGCAATAACAAAAAAATCTGTTATACTGTTAGGTCAGATAATCAGTCCCTTTTTTTCTCCTCTTCTTCAACTAAACCTCATCAAATGCCCTCTACGCATACTTTAACAGAGTAAAGACAATTTAATTAGATCAAGACCTCAGCAAAGAAGAATCATGATGGAGTTGAAGATAGTTATGGCTGACAGTCCTGAGGTTCTGCTCCCACCCTTCCATGAGTAGAGCAGCCATATAAGATAACCACCTAAAAAGTCAATGAGTGCTTACAAATTCATATTTTTACTTTCCCATGAATGAAAGAGCCCGTGAGATAATATTTGTTTATTAATGCACAGTATCACTGAAAAAGATTGGACTTAAAATCAGAAGAGCCTTCTTTACATCCGATTTTGTCATTTGCTAGTGATTTGGCCTTGGAGAAGTCACTTAAACTCTCTGAGGCTCATTTTTTTTTTCACTTGTAAATAAAATTAATGGATTTTATAATTTAGAAGGCAGTGACACATAAAGCACCTAACTAATTTTCTTTCCAGTTTTCTGCTGGAAAGCTTTATGAAACTAATTTAAGGAAAATGAGACAGACCAGCTGTTGAACTACCAGTTACAGTAAGAAAAGGAAGGAAGGAAAGTCTAGGTCCAGAGAAGTTTAATTGAAAATGGCTCCTTGTGATAAATGCAAAGGGAAAATGGTCCACACAGTAGGTCAAAGTACGCAAGGTCGGGGTGCCTGGGTGGCTCAGTCATTAAGCATCTGCCCTTGGCTCAGGTCATGATCCCAGGGTCCTGGGATGGAGCCCCACATCAGGCTCCCTGCTTGGCGGGAAGCCTGCTTCTCCCTCTCCCACTCCCCCTGCTTGTGTCCCTTCTCTTGTTGATTCTCTTTCTGTCAAATAAATAAAATCTTTTTAAAAAAAAAAAGGTATGCAGGGTCAACAAATAAGGTTAAAAAAGGAGAAGAGGAAGGGAAAAAGAGGAATGAATTTCATACAAATTGTTGCATTGTAGTAACAGGAAGCTACATGCAAAGGTGCATAGAAGTACATGAGGATATATTTGGTTTCACAAATAAGGGGAGCTACCACGGTGTTGTTTCAAGCTTAATATGTAAGATTATGTAAACTTACTGGGAATCATTTAGTAAAAACATGAGACTGTCGGTCAAAGTGTAGGTAGACATAAAGTAAGAAATGCTGTTACATCTGTAACCAAGAAAAATGGCATTACAACAATGCTAATAGAATGTTATAAAAGAATCATACAAATTATATTCATGACTTGCTTTCTTTTATTCCAGGTGTCCAGTGAAAAATGCGGAGTTGAGAATGAGCACAAACCATTCCATTCTTAAAAGTTCTTCTATAACATAAAACAACAAAAACCACTGATGAAGGGGTAAATACAGGTTTGTGTCAGCCTCTCAAAAATGGGAATAACCGTGAGCATCAGGTCCATCATTCCCCTAACACACTAGTCCAAGGGGAAAGATATTTTTCTGATGTTTAGGTTCCCTAAAGAAATCTTTTTTTTTTTTTTCCCCTTCTGAATTCATATCAGACAATCTCATTCCACCAATGATGGGAGGTTGCTTAGCTGGAAACTTCTTAAGAGGCACTAATTTTACTTGTATGTCTATGATTCAAAAACATATATTCTTCCTATGGAACCAGGGGCTTTTTATCAAGTACTGAAAACTATAACTCAAAATTTCTTTCAACTGCATGTTGCGTGAACTTGGCCTCAAAGCAAGCATAATGAAAAAGAAGCATGGCCAGTGGGCAAAAGGAGGAAACTAGGACCATAAAAAAGAGGTAATTGAAAACAATTGATATTTCTGTAGGGCAGCACTCTGAAGGAGGGCCCTTTGAACAAAGAATTGTGCCCAAAGACACCATGGTTTGTTTTACTAGCCACTGAAGATCAAGGAACTCCAACCAGGCAAGTGAGATTACAGAGCGAAGGTCTAAGAAGTTGGCATGACTTGAAATCAGGTGTATAATAGAATCCTGGTATCAGCCTATGGAGTCATGCAGAAGAAACCAAACAGGAAATGACTATACCAGAAACAAGACTTAACTTATGCTCTGGCAACACCAAATGGTAATCAAAGAGTTGGAGTTCTTTTACGGTGGTACGCAGTTCAGGAAAAAAGTTAACCCCTGGAGAAAATTAGTAGTTACCAGTACTTGAAGGCACAACTGAGCAAACTATTGAGATCTATATGGAAAGTATAAACTGAGTAGACATGTAGATACAAGAAATTCATTTTAGGCCTATCAAATCCTGACTGAATAACATCAAAACTATTACTAGCTCTGTCCCATTGGTGGGATCAAGTGTCCCTGGTATTTGCTAACATGAGTTCAGCAACTAAGCATGGATGCCTCTTCACTTCAAGGGCAGGGAAGTCCACAGCTAAGCGGGAATGGGAGAGGCAGACATTACCACTAGCCCCCATATATAACAAAATCTGTCCTTGTTCTAAGTCAACAAGATCTTTCCTATCACATAAACCTACATCCAGAGGAAGAGAGAAAGTGGTAGGTTAAAAAATAGAAAATTCAAGATGTCTGTTTTCTCTACATTTTTCCCACTAGAGATTTTTCTTCCTAGATGAACTAAGTTTAGCCATTTAGTTTCTGTCCCTAAATATACCAAGATTATTCCAGATTTGTACTAGTGATGTTTCTGAGTTACACTGTTTCTATTTCTCTTGTTAACAAACTGGTTTTTTATTCAGAAATATTTAGAATCAACAACTTGGAATTTCAGTGTCAAATTCATAGTATTCATACTAAACTAAGCAGCACTTTTTTTCTTAATAGAAATGAATTAACTGTCATTTTATCTTGTAATTTAGAAAGTAAAATCATAAAAAAAGTTAACAAACTTACAATCATCTCTGACTCTTGGGTCTTTAACTTGGAAATTTAAGTCGGCTCTCAGATTGTTAGCCTCCAAAGGGAGTGTTCATTGTTGATTATGGTCATCTTTCTGGATTCTTTCCATTCTAATCCTGTTCCTCCCAGTTCTTTATCCTTGTTCTATTTCATTTCTATTACCTCATTTCCACCCCTTAAACTTTGTCTCTACATTTTGATCTTTCACTTATCTTCAAGGATTTGACAAAGATCACTTTATTCTTCCCTCACCATGGTTTCCTCAGATACATAAGACCATCCTTGTTATGGACAAAATATTTGTGTCCCTTCATAATTCAGAGGGTGAATTCCCTAATGGCCAGCATGGCTTACTGTACTCCTGGAATATAGAAGTAATTGAGCTTAAATGAAGTCATAAAAATCAGGCCCTGATCTGATAGAATTAGTGTCCTTTTAAGATGTGATAGGAGAGAGCTCATAGTCTCTCTCTCTCTCTCAGCTGAGAGGAAAGAACCCAATGTCTGCAAACCAGGAAGAGAGCTCTCACCAGATACTGATGCCGCCAGACCTTAATTTGGGACTTCTACCCTCCAGAATTGTTGAGAAAATAAATTCCCATCGTTTAAGCCACTTAATCTGTGGTATTCTGTTATGGCAGCCTAAGCAACACCACAGTTTCCCCAACAAGACCTTTGAAGCAGAAGACACGAGTTGGAGGTGAGAAGCCACAGACAAAATGCAACTCATAATAATATCAGAAACCATCAATTAGATTCTCTCTACAACAAAAGGATGCTGAATTTGGGGGAAAGACAATGCAGAGATGTATAATTAAAAGAGTTTGCCCTCCTTCAACATTGCAGCCAGGAGTTGACACTATTATTTTTCTAGACATATTTTTGAAAGTCAAGAATTAAGTGGATGTTATAGTTTTCTAAATCTTTCATCTACAAGAGTCATCAGAGATACCATTTTACAATATAGATTTTTGTGATTCGCCTTCAGAAATTCTGATTCAGTAGATCTGGGGTGTGATCTAGGAACCCACACTAAAGGCATCCGAGTAATTCTGACTCAAAGAACACATTTGGCCAAGACTTAATTTAAATATTCTAGCTATTGGTTCTGTTTTTGTTAATATTATTGCATATTTTAATGCTTGATTGCATGCATTCTTTACCATTTCTTAAAAATGCATTTATTTTAGGACTCCTTCATAATATATTATTTGTGTAAGGGTCTTTAAACATTTATGTTTCCCTTTAGAAAAACAGAAAATCATATTTTTAATTGAGCTGCAAACTTGGATGCAGGCCTATAAGAACTCATAGGAAAAGGTGTTTCTCTATTTTATTTTCCTTTTTATTAGTTTGCAGTCACCAATTACTCATTTATTCCCACATTTTGTGGTTGAACAAATCTGATCCCATAATCTCAAGGCATTCATAAAGACAGAGAGATTAGCAAAGTACAAGACAACCAAACGTGCTTTTCTTTTCTCCTCCGATGAAATGTAAACTAGAGCAACTAAATAAAGCTAATTGCAAACTGCCAGTGACAAATGAAAAAAACCCACTCAAAATTTATTTTATTGATGAGGAATAAGCAAATAAGAAACATTCTGCTCCCTTGTAGTCACCATTAACACTTTTAAAGCAATTAAAAGATAGTCCATTAAAGACTACAGGTGATTTGTAATGTGAGTTGGACATTGTTGTCATTGGGGTCAGTCAGGATAGATTTTC
The DNA here is from genome assembly GCF_002288905.1 of Enhydra lutris kenyoni. Classification (NCBI taxonomy): domain Eukaryota; kingdom Metazoa; phylum Chordata; class Mammalia; order Carnivora; family Mustelidae; genus Enhydra; species Enhydra lutris. The sequence continues at coordinate 19,208,527 of NW_019154105.1, read as the reverse complement.
ATTCAATTACCTACACATCTTGCTTCCCCAAGGATACTTGAAGGAGTCATCTATACCAAACTCCTCAGTGATTTTTAACTTGAAGTTCATTAGCTCTATGGCAGATTGATGTATTGCACTTAAAATACACTCAAATGTCATCTTTTTAAAAATCTACTAACAGAGCCTTACACTATGGAGTTAAATTCAATCACTCAATTTAGCTTTTGGTTCTTTGGAGAAATTACTTTCCTTTATCAAATTCAAGCTGCAAGGCTGCCAGAAAAGGTGTTAATCATGTCATTTGCTACCATTAACGTAAGCTTTGTTTTTATCCAGTTCTCGGCTCAACCTCCTTCTCTATCAATTTTTTTTTTTTAAAGCCAGACTCGTCCACTGTATAATTACTTCCTAAGAGTAACTTATGTGCATTAGGAAACATATTAAACAATCAGTAAATATTTATTAAATGTCTAGCATGTGCCTGAAAGACCTGTGCCCTTTACTCAAAGAATATATCATCTTGTTGGCAAAATATGATTTACATACATGAAATGATTAAAGGGCCATAAAATAAAGTGTTAAATTCTGTGGTTCAAAAAACTATATGTTACGCAAGTTCAACAACAGGAGGGAGGTCAGAAGATTTAATCTCGGCTCTGAGGAATGAGCAAAGTTTTTGTAAAAGAAGTAAAAAAAATGAAAACCATTACCAAAAAAAAAAATAGATAGATAGTATGAACAAAGAAGGTGAGCTCAGAAGCAAGGACTGTGGCCAAGGAGAGGTAGAGTGGGCAGCCAGCCTGCTCAGCCTGGAAGCTTCATTTATTAGATAATATTCTAAGAAGAATTGCATCCTTGCCTCTTTGAGTTATTCACCTACAGACTTTTTTCTGCACTTAAATTTCATACATTTGACACCATTTGATTGGCAGGATAGCAAAGAAGAATTCAAACTCAACTTTGACTGTTTAAGCCTACCTCCTCTTTCTTCTTTATAGGTTAGAAAGTGATGGATTCAACTCATATAATTAATCACTGATTGCACTTTATTAAAACAGCCACACGTTTGTTAGTGCCCAAATGCTGCATTGTTTTAAAAGTAGAATAATTCCCTGTGAGAATTATGATTTGGGAATTTGTGAATTATAACAAAGAGGAATTTTACTGAGAGTGTAGGAAAGAATGTGTTTGCTTTTGGATTTGACCGTCAATTCCCCTTTACCTAGGAAGTTATGAAGTTGGAAAATCTCTTCTAGCCAATTTTTTCACCATCCTCTTTTTGAAAGTAAGACTTGATTTATTGTACTTCACTTCTCTGCTCTTCTATTTTCTTCCTTGGTGTCATTGTAGGGATTTGCGGGGACCCTTGACAGTGATGCGTGGTCTAGTTAATCCACACATTCGGGCTTTGTGACCTCCTTAAGGAGCCCAGCCACCCCCCTGTTCTCCCTCCTTCACACTCTTTTGTATTGTCTCATTATGTATATATAAGTGTTTGCTAAAAGTGTTGGTTGCCAATTTAAGCTATTTATCGTCTTCGCTGCTTCAGCTGCTGCTGGATTTCTGAACTTAATCTGCCAATAACTTCCGTGCAACACATGCTCACTGCAGTTTCCAAGTGGCTGCCAGTTGCTAAACTCTTTGTACACGTTTGCAATTCATTGTGTTACCCCCTTACTGCTGTTTCTGACATCTGTCCTGACTGCTGGATTTGCGGGTATAGAGAAGTTCAGCAATTCTCTCTACAAACTCTCTGCCCAGTGGGAGGTGCTATTATTTTACTTTATTTGGAGAAATTAGCTATTCCCTCAGGAAATCAAACAAAACCCTTGTCTTTTATACTTCCTCATTTTCTCACTCTCATTCTGACTAAAGTCAGGTATTTCAGCTGGGGGCTGTGAGGATAGCAGAAACATTTTTTGGTTTATTTTATTTTAAACACCAGGCACTCCACAAAATGTTGAGTATAAACTCAAACTTCACAGAATTAAGATCTATCTAATAGCTAATGTTGCCTGAGTAGCTGAGTGTGAAATTTCTGTGCTAAATATTTTACATGATTTATTTTAACTCATTTCTACAACAAATCTATAAAATAGGTATTCAGGTAAGTAAACTAAAGTTTGAAACTTAAAAACAGTTTTCCCAAGTTAACAAAATCTGACATTTAAATATAGGCAGGCACAGGTAGTAAAGAAACAACTAGATGCAAATTTCTTTACTTCTATCTTACATTGCCTCTCACCCCACTGAGAAAAACAATATAGAGTGAGCTCATGACCTCCTAGTCCATGACCATTATTTTTTAAAAGTTAAGCAGCATTCTGAGAGCTTAGGACAGGATGAAAATAGTACACTTCACATGATGTGCATGTATTAATTAGAAAAGGTACAACTATTGTATTGTATGCATTAATTAGAAAAGGTACAACTATTGTTACAAAAAGGACTAAGCCTAGCTCAAATATAATAGAAGTTCATTACTCATTCACATAACAGTCCAGAGGGGAAAGTTTAGGTCAGCAGAGTAGTTCACAATGCTGTTATTCAGGCACAAAGACTCACAGAGCTTGGCCATTTAATAATATGGTTTCCAATGTTCTTCTGGTCACCTTTGATTATCACCATTCCAGCCCAAAGAAAAATGAGAAAGAGCATAAGTGGGCATGTCTGGGAGTTTTCAGAGCCTGCACCCGTAGTGACCCATATTATTCCTACTCATCTAGAACACTGGAACCAACGGGAAAAGCATATTTCTATGACTACATCTAAATGCAAGAGTAGTTGGGAAACGTGTAGCTCACTAACGATATGTCCAGCACTTCGATTACAATGGAAAAAAAAAGGGAGCGGGTTATGAGGGACAAATAGTCATCTCCAGGACAGTCTACTTCTCTGATCATCAAATATCTGTACACAGATAGAATAGAGTCTTTCTCTTCTCCAAGGAGACAGCGTGCTGCCTCCACTCTAAGGTCCAGCATCTCTGGAATGTGAAGTTTCCCCACCAGGACTGAATGGGTTTTGGTTTGTTTGTTTTTGTAGTACAGAGAAGTACAATAAAGGTTATCTACCCCAAGCCCAGTCAATACGCATTGATGAAGCAGGACAACCATGACAAAAATACCTGTTAAAAAAGAAAATAGGTAGAGAAGCAGAAACTCTCTTCATTACTGGTAAGAATGCAAAGTAGTAAATCCACCTTGGAAGACCAGTTTGGCAGTTTCGTACAAAATTGAACATATTCTCACCCCATGATCCAGCAATCATTATCCTTGGTATTTACCCAAATGAGCTGAAAACTTATGTCCACATAAAAAACCTGCACGTGAATAATTCATAATTGCCAAAACCTGGAAGCAACCAAAATGATTTTTAGTAGGTGAATGGCTAAACAAACCGGTACATTTATAAATGGGACATTACTCAGTAATTTTTTAAAAGGAGTTATAGAGCCCTGAAAAGACATGGAAAAACCTTAAACGTAGATTGCTAAGTGGAAAAAAAAAATTCTGAAAGTGCTACATGACATATGACTACAACTATATGACATTCTGGAAAAGGCAAAACCGGTGACAGTAAAAAGATTAGTTACCAGGGGCTAGGGCTGGACAATGGTGGAGGGAAGGTTGAAAAAGAAGGGAGAGATGAATAGGTAGGTGGAGAACAGGAATTTGGGGGGGCAATGAAACTATTCTGTGTTATTAAACTGGTGGCTCTACGTCATTATATATTCGTCAAAACCCATTGAATGTACAACATGAGCCCTAATGAACACCATGAAATTTAGTTGATAACATATCAATATTGGCTCATCAATTGTAACAAATGTACCATAATAATGGAAGATGTTAATAACAGGGCAGGCTGGGATGGGGATGGGGTTGGGATGAAGGGATATATAGGAAATCTCTATACTTTTCGCTCAATTTTTCTGTAAACCTGAAACTGCTCAAAAAAAAAAAAAGCTTTTATATATATATATATATATATATATATATATATATATATTTTTTTTTTTTTTTTAAAGAGAAGAGTAGGGAATTTAGCCATCATAGTCCGTTACAACAATGCATTCTTGCTGAGCTGGCATTGTGTAAATCCTTGTCCTGGTAATAGAGGTGATTCCCCAGATGAGACATGATTCGGCTACCTGGAAGAATATACATGCATTCCTTGATCTTGAGCCTCAGGAGCTCCTGGATATACCTTCCGAGAGGTTCCATCTTCTCTGCCTCCCTCCATGGCACATCTGTGATGAACACTGAGAGCATTGAGAATACATCCTCCTTACAGATCAGAAAGTCAAAAGCTCAGGTGAGGTTTCAAATTTCCTTGGTAGTACAAGTCCCTCAAAAACTAAGTCGATTTTTGGTCTGTTAATTCCCTGTCCCTTCCACCTGTCTGTGGCCATACCCAAAATAATTTCTTAGACATAATTCACCAGTCTGTTGTTGTTTTTTTTAACTTGCCTGCAGTGTGTGTGTGTGTGTGTGTGTGTGTGTGTGTGTGTGTGTGTGTATTAATGACAGCTACCTTAAGGACATTGAAAGTAGTTGGGCGAGAAGATATCATTTTTCAGATGATGTTTGCTGCAAGGCTAAGTACCCTAAAGTAACTTGACTTTTTATGGCATTTGAAGCCATTTTAAATCATATTTCTTGTTTGGGTTTCAGAAGCAGCTAGCTTCTCCAACCCTGTGAGGCTTTTCATCTGTGAATTCTCTCCCTCCTCTCAATCTCTGTGCACAAACCAGCCAATTCTTATAATACCTTACTGAAGCAATGAATAGCAGCCAACATATATAAACATTCTGGCTTTTTCCAACTACTACACCTAAAACTATATGAGCATGTGGTCTGTATTCCAAGTTGTAGCTGGAGGTGGTTTTAATAAATGTCAACGTTTTTGCCATGATATCATATATTTCTCCAACTTTTTAGCCTGTGGCACCACTGCCCAAACATTAATTTCTGGATTGGCTACAATAGGCAAATTGGTTGAAACAAACACCAAAAATTTAGTGGTTTAAGAAATATGTCCTTTTCACATAAAAGTCAGAGTGGGGGTTCCAGGCCAACTCTGGCTTTTCTCCATGCAGTCATTCAGAGATTAGTCGGATGGTGACTCTGCCATTTTCAACACACAGGCGTTCCAAGATCTCTCTGGTTGTTGTCACACTAGTTAGGCAGAAGGAGAAAAAAGCATAGCAAAATGCTCAGGAGGCTTTTAGGCCAGGCCTGCAAATGGAACACACTTCTGTTCACAGTCCATCAGTGACAACTCTGTCACTTGGCAATATCTAACTGCAAAGAAAGGCGGAGAATGTAGTGTACTTGACCAACTATTTGTCCAACATTTCCATTTCAATGGGAAAAGGGAGAATGAATTTTAACAGGCAGCATTATTGCACACATGGCAATAGGCCTTGGCCTCACTCCAGCCAAATTTTATGAGATAGTGACTGATTTATACCCCTTCCCTACCACACAGGAGGATGCAACCCACTTCCATGGCTATACACCCAAAGAGTCCTTTGGTCAGAGCAAAGAATAATTTCCCTCCCACCTCACTTAAAAGTTTACTTTCTAACTTTCTGCCCCCAGAATCTTCCTGTACTTAAGATAGTTGTGAATGAGGGGCGCCTGGGTGGCTCAGTGGGTTAAAGCCTCTTTCTTCAGCTCAGGTCATGGTCTCTGGGATGGAGCCCCACATCGGGCTCTTTGCTCAGCAGGGAGCCTGCTTCCTCCTCTCTCTCTGCCTGCCTCTCTGTCTACTTGTGATCTCTGTCTGCCAAATAAATAAATAAATAATCCTTAAAAAAAAAAAGTTGTGAATGAGAAAGTTAATTAAAAGAAAAAACAAAAACACCTCCTTCCAGAAACAGGCATAAATGGCAGAGCACAATAGTGTAAACTGCTATAACCATTTGGGTTCATTCTGTGTAAGAATCAACAGCCATTTGCACTCGCAGCCCTGCTCTTTATACCGGTCCTGCCACAACAAGCAAGGAGCAAACCTGCAGTTCATTCTGCCATCTTCTTTCAAAACAAACTACCCTCATCCCCAAGGAGAACAAAAATCCATTTAGTGGTAAAGTACAGTCTCTGCAAAATGAAACAATGATAGGGGCGCCTGGGTGGCTCAGTCAATTAAGCGTCCAACTCTTGGTTTCAGCTCAGGTCATGATCTCACAGGCATGAGATCAAGCCCCACGTTGACGTCCATGCTCAGCTGGGAGTCTGCTTCAGCGTCTCTCTCCATTTGCCCCTCCCCCTGCGTGCTCCCTCTCTCTCTCTCTCTCTCAAATAAATAAAATCTTAAAAAACAATTATACTCTCAGAAACATCATCCCTAATATTACATCATTAACTAGATGTGATATCCCATTCAAATAAGATTACTCGTATTGCTTTATTTAATCTTCCCAAATATTATTATCCCCCTTTTACTGAGGAGAAGACTGAGGCTGGGGGAGGTTCACTAACTTCCACAAGCAGCGGCAGAATCCTACATTAGCAAACAGCACACTTAGCTTCACAGCCCGAAATGTTTTCATTCAGGTGAACAATTACATCACATTTTTCTTCAAGAACAATACATAATTCATAAGTGATTCTTGCTTTACATTCGTGCAACTAAAGGCCCATTGAGGAGGTTTTCCCAGAGCGAAGAAACAATCAGCTCCAAAGGAGTCTTCAAGTCTTTACCCGTTAAAGAAGCTGCCTGTAGCTTTTTATATGACAGTTTTTACAGCTTCTACCTATCAAGATTTCAGAACACAGTTAGAAAACCTTGCAAGTGTAAAGAGTTGCGCCGTAGCAATTTTAACTTCATCCCGCGTAATATTTGAGTCATCTCGAGCTACTTGTTCTAATTCCACACTTGCCAAGCAACCTTCTGATTATGAACTGCTTCCCATGTGGTTCTGCAATGGGGAAAGAATGTGCTGACCAAAAGGATTTTAGAGTATTTATGGTTTCTGTGACAAGACTTTCTTATGGCAAATTAATAAGTGACTTAGTTTATAATGTGACTTCTCACGCAGTTTACTGAAAGAACCTGCAGTGGTCATGCAAACTTTGGTCTTCTCATCTGCAATAATTAAATTTTTCATTGAAAATTAATAAGTAGATATTCTGGGGTCTAGGAAAGAGGTTTGAACACACATACCAGAAGATCTTACTAGCCATTTTGTTTGGCTCAAAGTTACCAGACTAATAGTAAAAGAAAAAAAGACAAGAAAAAGGAGCAATAAGAAGACTGAAAATTAAATTGTTCCAAATTCATGTTAATAAGGAGATGTTAATAAGGAGAAATTACAGGATTTTAAGGAAAATGGACATCTGGTCAAATACAGAGAGTATATTCTATCATATTACAACCACAAAAAAGGGAACTTTAGAAGATAATACGGGAGAAATCAGTTTACAATTTCCTACATGATATTATTTAGACTCAGGTGCTAAGAAGAATAAAGAAATCGAACTTAACTAAAATCAGTGCAGGGGAAAAAATAAAGAAGCAAAGGCTAAGTTTCATGTTTGAGAGAGATGGAAATGCATGTACTTCTAACAGTGATGAAATGTCAAGTGAGGAAAAAAGGTTCTGTTTTCTGAAAAGTTTTTCTCTCTCTGTTCAGATATTGTTGGAATTTATTCTGGTAGATGTCTGTTGAACACTTCTTTGAGCCCAGTGCTGGACTAGGTACTGGATAAAATATGAGGGAAAAAAAGAAAGGAAGTTTTAAATTCTATAAGAAGCATTTTTTAAAAAGATTTTTCTTATTTGACAGAGAGTGAGCCAGAGAGAGCACAAGCAGGGGGAGCAGCAGAGGCAGAAGAAGAAGCAGGCTCTCCACTGAGCAGAGGGCCCAATGTGGGGCTTGATCCCAGAACCCTGGGATCATGACCCAAGTCAGAGGAAGACACTTAATAACTGAGCTACCCAGGTGCCCCTATAAGAAGGTTTAAATAAGACAGTCTACATTAGTCTATACAAAGCTTTAGCTAACAAGGCCATAAACATGAGTGATAAAGACTGCAGACTTAGTAGACTTTTTCCAACTATTTTTATTTATTTATTTATTTATTTATTTATTTACATCTTAATTTTATTTTATTTTTTTCAGTATTCCAAGATTCATTGTTTATGCACCACACCCAGTGCTCCATGCAATATGTGCCCTCCTTCATACCCACCACCAGGCTCACCCATGCCCCCACCCCCCCAAAACCCTCAGTTTGTTTCTCAGAGTCCACTGTCTCTCATGCTTCATCTCCCCCTCTGATTTACCCCAATTCACTTTTCCTTTCCTTCTCCTAATGTCCTCCATGTTATTCCTCATGCTCCACAGGAAAGTGAAACCATATGATAATTGACTCTCTCTGCTTGACTTATTTCACTCAGCATAATCTCCTCCAGTCCCATCCATGTTGATACAAAAGTTGGGTATTCATCCTTTCTGATGGCTGCATAATATTCCATTGCATATATGTACCACATTTTCTTTATCCATTCATCTGTTGAAGGACATCTTGGCTCTTGCCAAACTGTGGAAAGAGCCAAGATGCCCTTCAGCAAACTTAGTAGATTTTCAAAAAAGACAATGACACAGACTAGAGCTGGAGAAAAAAAATTTTTTTAACTTTTTTTTTAAGATTTTTTATTTATTTATTTGACAGACAGAGATCACAAGTAGGCAGAGAAGCAGGCAGAGAGAGAGAGGAGGAAGCAGGCTCCCTGCTGAGCAGAGAGCCCGATGTGGGGCTCGATCCCAGGACCCTGAGAACATGACCTGAGCCGAGGCAGAGGCCCAACCCACTGAGCCACCCAAGCGCCCCTGGAGAAAAATTCTTAAAAGAAAGATGATGGATATGGGTTCTTCACAAAGTCTTCAGTCTCTGACGTCACAAGACATGAAAAAGATAGCTAAATCATGTATCAATCAAAGGAGGAGAAAGGTGTAGGACTATAGCCTCCTCTTCCACCATAAATAAAGAAAATAACATATAAATATATATATATATATATATATATATATATATATATATATATAACTTTTCTCAAAATCAGTCTGAATTAAAAGCTTCTATGACTAAGAAGTAATGATAATTGCCTGGAGACTCCATTAGATATGTTCTGGCAAACCTCAAGGATTAAAAGTTTGAGGATGCTTATACTGCGTGCAAAATTTGTTCAAACACACATGTGTGTATGTTTAGAAAATCAAATAAAAACCCTAGAGCATAAGTGGTAAAGTCGCATTACTCACTTGGTATGTTTCAGTTATCTGTCAAAGGGAGAGCAACAGAATTATTTAATATTTTTAATTGATTTCCAACCTCTAACAATCAGAGAGGAGGGGGAGGGGAGGAATAGGAAGGAAAAGAAGAAGAGGAGAAGGAAGAAAGAGGGAGAAAAATGATGGAAAGGAAAGAAAAAAAAACAACAACCCTGGTTTCATGGAGATTATTTCAGTAAAGTGTACTTGAGCTTGGTAGCAGCTGGTCATTTTAAACAGATAGGCAAACACCAGGGCTATACAACCCCTGTGTCTTCCAATTGGAGACAGAGAGGCAGAGATTTTGGAGAAAAGCTTAAAAAATTAACCCATGCCTTGAATATTTAAATAAAATGAAATATTAACGTCCCTTTTCTTTTTAAGCTGTTTAAATCATTTCTATTCCTTTCACAGTTCATGCGTGGGACACTTAGCTTTGAGAACTGCAGGACTCATTGATTAAAGTCAGGACGTCCTGCCTGTCAAAGCTGTGGACAGTTCTGGATCTGAACTTCGGCCTTTTCGCCTATCACCATTTAAAACCTTCCCAAGAATTTCTACTAGTTCCTGCACCTTATTTGGTCATGGTTTTCTCTGCCTCCACCACGTTGCATTCTTGAAAGTTTCAGCCGTGTCTTGAGACACTCTGGACACAATTCAGTCTCTTCATGGTTTCAGGAGGCTTGTAGGAGAGAGCAGGTGTGAGATGGGATCCACGATCTTGCATCAGGAGCTTGCTCTGCTGCCCACAGTTCTACCCAGTGCGGCGTGGGAAGGAGGCCGAAGCAACCCTAAATGAAAGGAGAACTGGCTTCCTGGGTCTCCCAGCCACCCTATCAAACTCGCCCTCCAGTGGGACTCTCTTCAGCGTTTCTAAAAGGGCCTGCACTGGGGTGGATTCCACACCAAGAACAGACTCACCAATTCATCTTCTATTGCCTCGTTACCTTCCTTGTCTCATTTCCTTGCTTCTTCACATTTAATTATAAAACCACTTGCCAATAACTACATTCACCCAAGGCTATGTCTCAGATTCCTGTGTTTACTGCTTTTGTTCCTCTGTTTGTTTGCTATTCGTTTGTGGTTTTCTGTTGTTTTTTGGTGGGTGGGGGTACTGAAACGAAGTTGGGGTCATAAGCAGTGGTTTTATGCCGGGGTTCACAACCATGACTTTGCAGTGGCTCACGGATTCCTCTTTCCCTCTTTTGCTCGTCCTGTCTCCACTACGCCTTTTCTGGAGCAACTAACAAATCCTTTACCCTCTAATTAGCAAAACAGTCTCACTCATATCCTGCAGAGTCAGAGTCCAATTCTAGTCACAAATGTTTACTTGGCTTTTTCCAAATAAATACAGATTCTTTCCTAAGACAGATTTGGATGCCGATTGTTATTTTTCCCATGTTATTACAAATACTGATGACATAAAGATAGAAACAAAAGAGGATATGCAGCTTGAAGCTGGCGCTACAGGCTTGAGTTTCAGAAAAGATTATTAACTAGAAACGCTGGTGGATGATGCAAGGGGAAAACACCAAATCAGATTTCAAAAACTCTATTATTCAAATAGCTTCTAAGTGGAAATGAGTGATAGAGTTAGGACTCAAACAAGGAAAGAATTTTCTTAAACACTGACATAAAGTAGAAAATAACTCAGCCCAGCCTTTCGGTAGATAGAAATGAAGAATAGACAAATGATTGCATGGTTCAAATTACAGGATAAAGCAGGCTTTCTAAGGAGAAAAATAAAGGAGAACCTGGAAAATGTTGTACTGAGCTCATTGAATAAATTCAGACAGTATAGTCCTGGACCTCAGGATTCTCCACATTGGGGTAAAAATAATGGTGTGTTCATTTTCAATCGCTTGGTAGAAATGTTTAATTGCAGATATTGCCAGGAAGGAAGGAATTCCTGTTAAAAAAGAAAGAAAGAGAGAGAGAGAGAGAGAGAGAGAGAAAGGAAGGAAGGAAAGGAATGGAAAGTTAGGATTCCTCCTGCTGTAATCTCACGTACATTGTCTGTCCCCACTCCCATTCTTTTCTGGGTAGTAAGAGAACAAAAGTGTTCAAACAAGAATGGGGAAAGAATCTTCATGAGCACTGTGTGGAGGCCCATTTTTTACTGAGAGTTGGGAATGTAAATGTGTTTTGCAAGCAGAGAAAAAGGAGCTACTTTTAAATACAGGACCCACCCACAGATGTCAAAATCATTAAGAAGAGTACTATCTAAAATGTATTTTATTTATTTGCTCCAAAAACACTTTTAATGACTACTTGACAAGCAACAATTATCTAGTTATATCTATCAACTTTCTGAATTTCATTATGGGAATAAAAATATGCAATAAAAAAAGAATGGGTAAGATTTGCTTGCTTTCAAGAAGAAAGAGGACTAAACTTCAGTCCAGATAAACAGAGTTATTTCATGAAAAGAAAAAAATCAACATCAGTGTGTGCCTGGACACAGTTAAAAAGGTAGATTGGAAACTCCCTAAGTATAGCCTACAGACCTAGGAATCTATTTACTTCTCTCCATATCCACGGCCACCACCTTTGTCCCAGCTGTTGCCATCTCCTACCTGAAAGACTGCAACCAACTAATTTCCTCATCCTCATGGCCATGCTCTAGTTGTATCTCCGTACAACTTCAGAGCAATCTTTTAAAAATATTCATCAGTTCATTTTATCCCCAAACTTAAGATATTTAAAGGCTTTCCAGTGCTACAGGATTGGAGGGCTGTCTCCCAACTATAACACTAGTCACATTTGGCATCGTATTCTCTTTTGCTCACTATCCATAGCTCTTCTGGAGGTAACTTCCAGTTAGAAGACTATGTCATGCAAACTCTAACCAGATTCAAACACGGATCATTCTAAACTATCCTTTTTATTACCTTCTTAATTGTTATATTTGGGAATGCAGAAAATCCTCAACTTACCATGGTTCAATGATGCGTGTTCTGTGCTCCTTCTGGAATCTAGGTTCAAAGCATTTGATCAAGACAGATTTATCTAGCATATCAGAAAGATTCCATTTTCATTTAAGGATAAAGAAGGCTTAAAGTTATGGGTACTCAAAATAATAATATCTTAGGATTTTAGTTCTTTGTGTTGATAAAAATTTTGTATCTATAATAAATAAATGTCAACAACATATAACTTTAAGAGAATAGTAATAGTAAAAAGTCATAAAACTGAGTAACTTATGACACACTTGAAATAACTTTGTACTTCTAATTTATTCAATTAAAAAGAAATACTCTTATATCTTATCATCAATAAAGTTATATCAAGGTAGATAAAAATCTAAATAGTCTAAACACCTTAAATGTCCAAAAATGCTAATATCCTGACTAGAAATGAAACAAAGGTTAAAACATAAAGCAAATGTTCTTGGAGAAAAATAAAATGCATTTTGAAATTTGAATTTGTACACTAAGGCAGGCAATCATATACAATATTGGAAAATCAAAGCTATCAAGCAAGAAAAAGGCTTTCCATTTAAAAATAATGCTTCATTTTGTAAAAGACTTTAAAAGAACACTTTCAAGGTTGTTAGGTCATTTTTGTGTCCCCTCTCAAGAGTTGTTGTGTTGTGAAACTCTTTCCCAAAGAAATGTGAATATTTTATGTCCAATTTACTCTTCCTTTCATAGAAGAACAAGGAGGAAAAAAAAGTAAGATTGTCTTACAATTTTTTCCAGAAATACATTATCAGACCCACTGTCTAGTTCTTCTCGGCAATGGAAAGATCTAGGGAGTAAGTTGCCACTCTTTAAATCTAAAGGCATTCTACATGGTAGATACCTGTGCCAGAAGTGAATTAGATGGAGGAAGTTCTCAGGGATGGAAGATTCCTTCTCTCAGTGTACTTGGAAAATTTAAAGTAATGTATTTGTCAATTTTTTTGCATTTTTTGTTCAATGTAACTAAGAAGATTGCACATCTATATGTTAAAGATAAATCAGATATATGATATAAAGTGCAACATGTATAAGCAATGGGATGTGAACAATGCCAGTCCAAGAAAGAATGCCCTTACTGAATAAAGACAACATCTTCAGGTTTGGTTAATACAAACCTCCTTATATAAGCCATATGTAAAAATTGTTGTTATGGCAGAAACTAAAAAATAATATTCCCATCTGAGATGTGAAAACTCAATTCAGAGCCTGAAACCATTCTGGGGCTAGCCTGGACTCTATTACGTAAGTGTATCGTTTAAAAATAAACCATTTCCACTCTCTCAGACATTGGGTGTTCCCGTGACTAAGATAGTTTATGCTCCCGATAGAAACTTTCTTATTTTGAAAGACATAAAAGTAGGCTTATGAACCACAAAACACTTTGCATCTGATACTCAACATGTCAGATGCTTCTTGGCTAAGGCCGTTCTCATACGACATCAACAAGTTCATAAGGTTTGATCGTTCTGCTGCTTCAGATGATTTGCCTCCTTGCCACAAAGAACTCTAAAGTGGAACGTCTTGAAGACATTCCTTATATTTAATACCACAGGCAGCCACTTTTGCACTCTCAATTTGTTGCGATTTTTTTTTTTTTTTGAAGTGGGGGCACTACATAGTGGAAAAGCACGCAAGGGTTGTTTGTTTCCCACAAACAGGCCATCTTGCTGTGAGAAAAGGGAAGCTCCTAGCACAAGCTTCTGCAGAAATGCACTGATTGGCACTCTGCTGACTCATTGATCTTAAGCACAGCCAGCAGAAGCCTGATTGTAATTATTCTTGTTCCTGCTCTCTGTGTATACATCAGGTGCAGCAGGGCTCTCGGGATGTGCTGTTTAGCATCAAAACCCAACAGAGTTAGAGAGTTCCCCTTACTCATTCACTGGTAGGCAAAGAAACACATTTAACATGGCTAAGTTGTTTGCAAGCCAAGTCAAACATAGCAAGGCTCATGATCGGAGCCTAGCCAAGTGCTCATAGTGGGTGGTCAATGCACATTTGTCTAATTTAATTGAATGATCACAGCTTTAAACTAAATTGGAGCTTTAAGAAAATTTCCATTATAAGCGCCAGCTTGTAACACTAAAATATGGTGGGAGGCTCATATTCTCAGAATGTGATTACCAGGGCCTTTCTGAAAATCTCCTGTCGTATAGGCTACAATTAGTATATGTGACTAGTGTGGTCACAATGGAAGCTTCTGCCGTAATTTTTTAGCCCTCCTAGAGAGGTAATGATCTAGTCAGTATCTTTTTAATGAATCCATTCTCTTTTTCAATCATCCAGTTACTTCTCTTTCTTATAACTGAGAATCTTGACTGATACCGGAAGTTCATTAAAGAATATTCTAAAATTTGAAGCTTTTAGGCAACTAAATAAAACAGAGAAAATGACTTATGAATTAACAGAGTTGGCAAACATCCTCATATTAAAATATGACATTTAAAATACTGTTATTTTTAAAAACCATCATAACACTAAAAATGTAAGACAAACATGATTTCTTTAAAAGTCTTTTAGACTTTTCATTTAGTTTCATGCAAAGATAACCATTTTTCAGGGTGAGAACGTTGATCCTTAAGTATCTGGGAATAACCACTCTAGAAGAGTCAGCTGAAAGTATATTCCTAACCACCTCTCTCACCATGCCTCATAAACTACCATTTTATTCATCTTTATTACCCCCTAATTTGTCTCCTTTCATTCCTATGTAATGACATTGTAATGAATTTAAATAACATCAGCCTGTGGATAAACTAGGCTGGGAAAAACGGCTTAAAAAGAAATAGATCCCAAACAAATCTTTATGAAACTCCAACTGGGTTTTTAGTAGAAATTGATAAGCTGATCTTAAAATTCATAAGGAAATGCAAAAGACCCAGAATAAACAAATAGAGAGAGAGAGAGAGAGAGCAATGCTGGAGTTTTTCCACCTCTTGACTTCCAAACTTACTAAAAAGCCACAGTAAACAATACCTTGTAGTATTAATGTAAGTATACATATATAGGTTAATGAAATAAAATTGATAATTCAGAAATAAACCCATACATTTATGGTAAATTGGTGTTCTATGAGACAATTCAAAGAAGAAAGGACAGTTTCTTCAACAAATTGTGCTGGGACAATTGCAGAGCCACATTCAAAAGAATGAAATTGAACTTGTATTTCACATCATAAACAAAAATTAACTCAAAAGGGGTCATACCTAAATGTACAAGCTAAAATTATAAAACTCTTAGGAGAAAACATAGGTGTAAATCTTTGTGACCTTGGACCAAGTAATGATATTCTAAGCTATGACAGCAAAACCATAAAAAAAAAAAATAAATTGGATTTCATCACAATTTTAAACTTTCATGCTGCAGAGGATACTATCAAGAAAGTGAAAAGACCCATGGAACAGGAGAAAACCTTTGCAAATCACATGTATGACAATGGTCTATTATCCAGAACGTATAAAAAACTATTACAATTCAACAATAAAAAAATCCACCCAATTTAAAAATTGAGCAAAGGAATTGAAAAAAACACTTATTCAAAGAAGATATATAAATGTCCAATATACACATGAAAAGGGATTCAATCTCATTTGTCATTAGGAAAATGCAAATCGAAACTAAAAAGAGGAGCACTTCACACCCACTAGGATGACTATAATCAAAATAACAGACAATAAAAACATTGGTGAGGATGTGGAGAAATCGGAAGCCACAAACACTGCTGGTTAGTGTGTAAAATGGCATGATCACTTTGAAAAACAGTCAATTGCACAGAAGATTGAATATAGAGTTACCATACGATCATGCTGGAAAAGGTAAAACTTCAGAGATAGAGAACAGGTACTAGAGGTTAGTAATAGATGGAGAAGTTGTCCTTAAAGAGAGTCTGCAAAAGAGAATTCCACAGTGATGGGGTTTTTTAACATAATACTATGATGTTAGATACAGGACTATATGCCTTTGTTAGACACACAGAATTATTCACAACAAAGACTGAACTTCCCAGTTTGCAAATATTAAAAATAAGCCAAGATGTCAGGAAATCACAGAATAGAATATATGACAAAAAATAGAATATGTGACCAAAAAAAAAAAAAAAAACCTTTATTAGATTACAAATGCATGGCATAATATCACTGAAGGGGATAAGAAAAAAGTCAACATAAATAACTTTAAAACAATGTTTTGATTAGATATTAAGGCCAAGGACAACAAGAGCTGTATATAATCACTGCTGTCTTGTTGGTATATTGGTCTGTTGTAGGGATTTGGATAAGCAATTCTAAAACTACTTTATGTGTTGGGGTACCTGGGTGGCTCAGTGGGTTAATCCTCTGCCTTCAGGTCATGGTCTCAGGCTCCTGGGATCGAGCCCCACATCGGGCTCTTTGCTCAGCAGAGATAATATATAAATAAATAATAAAGTCTCTTTTTTTAAAAACCACTTTACATGTACATAAGGTTGAACACACAATTAAATAAATTGTACATCGTGGGACATCATTTCTCACTGTCAGAGAAAGAAGTTACAAATAAGCAAGGAAGAAAAGCTAGAATGAATCTTATGGTGCTAGCTGAGTTTCAGAAATATCAGTATGAATTTCTGTTTATGTTAATATATATATACAAGTAGACTCATTAATGTAAATATGTATATCCATACAAACATACAGGTATTTTCTAGCTTTGTCAGCTAAGGACCTAAAAACTGGCATCCGGTAACAGCAAGCACCCCTCACACCCAGATCTTGATTTCTAAATACCTAATTCCAAAAAGAATTGGAGCTCCCTGAAGAAACGACTTGCGTAACTCTGAAACTGAGAAAATACAAGATCATCTGAGAGCATCTTAGAATATAAGAAAGTAAGAAAAGGACATTGAGTAGGAACCCCTGTCAAAGGGACACAGAAGTGGAACAGAAAGAATTCCCAATAGCCAAACCTGGAGCAATTTCTGCAATACAATAAATAAAGATCATACTGAATTATAAACCCCCAAAATATAATAAATGTTCATATACCCACACTAAATAAATAAATAAATGGGGAGAAGGAACAAATCTCTTCACAGAAAATCCCAATGACTAAACGTAGGAGGAATGGACTGTACGTGGCCAAGTCAGCAATGAATGCTAAAACTAGTAAGTAAAACCTTTAAGAGAAAGAATACGTGGGTGCCTGGGTGGCTCAGTCATGAAGCATCTGCCTTTTGCTCAGGCCATGATACCGGAGCCCCAGGAGGAGTCCCAGCATCCAGTTCCCCATCGGGCTCCCTGCTCAATGGGGAGTCTGCTTCTCCCTCTGACACTCACCCTACCTGTGCTCTCTCCCTCTCTCAAATAAATAAATAAAATCTTAAAAAAAAAAAAAAAGAATGCTTGCCGAGCTTCAAAATATTTCCCCAAAAGTATTTATTAAAACTTAAGGTTTTTTTACCATGTGTTCTCAAATGCACTGCTACTTCTCCTTCCAGACAGTGATGTTTAATTCCCTTCCCCTTGAGTCTAGGTTGGATTTAGTGACTTGCCTGTAACAACGGAAGTACAGTAACCTTACAGTGGAGAAATTTAGCAGCTATCACTTTACTCAGTGTATTAGTTTTCTAAGGCTATAGTAACAAAGTACCACAAACTTAGTGGCTTAAAAAAAGAGAAATGCATTCATTTACAGTTCTGGAGGCTAATTACCTGAAATCAAGTTGTTGGCCGGGCCATGCTTCCTTGGAAGTCTCTAGAACAGAATTCTTCCTTTCCTCTTCTATGATGGTTACTGCCAGCACTTGGCATTCCTTGGCTTCAATCCAATCTCTGCCTCTGCCTTCCCATGGCTTATTCACCACCTGTCTGTGTTTGTTGCCAAATTTTCCTCTTAAAAGGACAATAGTCATTCGTTTTTGCGTCCAAACTAATCTAGTATGACTTCATCACAACTTGATTGCATCTACAAAGAACTTATTTATAAATAAGGTCACATTTTCAGGCTCCAGGTGGATGTGAATTTTGGGAGATACTATTTAACCCAGAACAAGGGATCAAGAATAACACCAACAATAAAAAGTCACATATCTTTCCACTGGTTTTACAAGAACTAATTTAATGTGTTTTTAGAAAATTCTAACTTCTCGGCATTGGGGTCCACATCTTTTCCATGTGAGTTGTGATTTTCCTGGTTCTTCATATGTTGAGAAATTTTGAATTTTACTCTGAACATTTTGAACATTGTATTATGATATTTGGGGTCTTATTTAAATATTATGGATAACGTTGAAATTTTATTTTATCTGGCAATCAACCTCATGGACTATATAAGCTTCAAGAACTGACCAAGATTTCATGGTTTTGGTTTCATTGTCACTTCAGCGACAACTTACTACCAGTCCTGGTAAAATACTTTTGCTATTATTTTCCTTTCAGAGTCCTCAAATTGCTGCTTCATTCATTATGTCCAAGTTTTATATAAAGTGTAATAAGTAGGGGAGACAGGGTGAACTATGCTTTTTCCATTTATCTGGAATAAGAACCACCATAATAGACATAAACTAGAAATAAATAACAGAAATATATTTGGAAAATCCCCAAATATTTGGAGGGTAAATAGCATATTCTAAATAAACAGGATGCTTCAGGGACATTAAAGTATATTTTGAATTAAATGTAAATGAAAATACAACACATCAAAGTTTGAGGATAGCAGTTAAAGCAGTACTTAGAATAAAAATTATGCCATAAATATTCATATTAGAAAAGAAGATATCAAATCTGTAAACTAAGTTGTGAAAGGTAGCAGAATATACCATCCCAAAATATACCTCTTTGGCATACTGATTATTTTGAACTGTAAGCATCTGAAAACCAGTAAATGCATGGAAAAGCTTTCTCTGAACTCCCTTTATCTGCCTAAACACCAATCCTCCAAAAGGAACTCAATTGTCATAAATCCCCTCCCTTGGAGTTTTATCACCCAGGGAAGATTGACTTATCACAGGAGAGGAGACTAGAAGTTGACAGCACACCCAGACAAACTTTGTCACAAATTATCATACTTCCCAGCTATTCTTCTAAGGGCCCATTCATCTTTCCTCAAAATCATTTCTTCTCCCCTAGAGAACTTCATCCTCCTCCTCCCTTTTCCTTGTACCTGAATTCTAACCCAGCTCTGTGGGTGACTCATTTTTTCCCCTTATCTTCCTCCTATATATAAAGAATACATGTTAAAAATTTCTGTTTGTTTTTGTTGTGTTAATCTTTTATTACAGAGATCTCAGTTAAGAACTCAGAAGTGCAGAAGAAAAATTATTTTTCTTCCCCTATTGTTTTCACCTTCAGAAACTGGATGAAGAAGAGTTAAACATAAAGCAAGGGGGAAGAAATGAGATAATAAAGACACAGAAATCAATAACATTTAAAAGAAAAGAGAAACAACAGAGAAAACCAACAAAACCAAATGTTCTTTGAAAAGATATATTAGCCAACCTACGTGTTGCTTAAATCACGATAATAGAGTAGGGATGGTAAGCAATAGTCAGACTCTGGATATATTTTGATGGTAGAGCCTAGAGGACTTTTGATATATTAGCAGAAGGCTATGAGAAAAAGAATTAGGGATGTCTTCAAGGGTTTGGGTCTAAGCCACTAGATTACATTTGTTATGTACTGATAAAAGGAAGATTGAAGGAGCAGGTTTAGGACGTGTATCAGTCAGTTTCCCCTGCACATGACAGAGGAAACCATATGTAAACTAAAATTATGAAAGCTTATGCATAGCTCATGTAAAACAAGTCTGGAGAGAGAGAATCAAAATATCATTAGAGATTCAAGTTTGCATATTTACACTCTGCTCTCCTGCCACAGGTTTCTCATTCTCAATTTCACCTAATACTAGATGAGACCAAATCCTACAAATATGTTTTCATTCAAGCTGGAAGAAGAAAAGTCAGTCTCTTGTGAAGGGAACTCTTTCAATTGTGTTAGTTCTCTTCAACTAGTTATTTCAGTTCAACCTCAACATGGGACTAATCCATTTATATCACATTGGTTAAAGTTAGTTGCATGATAATCACTGTTGCAAGAGAGGCTAGACAATGTATTATCTGATACTGGACGTTGATGTATTCAACTAAAATCAGAACTCCAGAGGCACATTCTAAGAATTTTATGGGATGAGGGAGGAAGGGAGATGGAGATTAGGAGATATACAGAGCCACCTGGGGATGAAATATAGCAATGGGAAAATCTTGGAAATTCTGTGATACATGCACACAGTGATGTAGGACAACATAAAAAACAGTGTGAGAAATGCCAACATTGCTAATGATCAAATGGCAGCAATCTAGCAAAAGCCACTCAGATGGTCACAAACATTTTGAAAGAGAAAATTAAAGTGTTAAAGGACAGGAGAGAAATAAGGGGGAAAAAAAAAAAAGCAAGGGAGATGAGTTTGAAGGAGAAGGCAGGAGACAGGATCTAGAAAAATTATCCAAAGAGGATGGCGGCAAAGACTCTTCATAGAGTGCTCGTTGACCTAAGTGTAAAGAGGAAAGAAGAGGGTGACAGTAATTTGTACTAAAAAATTTGGTCGTTGCTGCAAATCTAATTTCCATTACAGAACAGCTACTATATACCATCCACAGTACAGATGGGACAGTGTCACATCTTTATCACTCATTATTGGTAATTAACAATTATTGGTAATGTTGGCAATTATTAAGGATATTTTGGCCAAGCAATTTAGCATAAGAAAAAAATCATTGCATTTACTTTTCTCAGATGGCTTTAGAATTGAGGGTTTTTTAGCCACCAAGGTAGAAGGGGAAAAAATAATCTTTTTTTTTCTTTCTGTCACTCTGTATATATGGTAATACTACTTATATATTAATTATCACAAAGCTTTGACAACCATCAATAAACACTGTGCTTTTATTAATATAGTTTAACAAATAATGTAGAAGGGATGTTTTATGCATAAAGGGACTTTATTGACTCAATATGTTTTGGTTTAGTACATGAGACAGAAAAGGAGAAACATTTTATTGTTTGTATCAATAAAGAATTCGCTCATTGAAGGCTAGGTCATTTCATCACCCACACCAATGGTAAGGGAATTTCTAAGAGGAAATCCATACAGAAGTAGAACGCAGGAAATAACTGGACAATATTCCTTAGGATTATTTCCTAGCATTATTTACAACCACCCACATAACAATTGTCAAAAAAAAAATACCCATTCCTTACCTTTACTCTTTTCTTTAAAGACTCTTAGCCTTTGTGAAAAAGATCCAAAATATTTTACTTGAGACTCTACTGCTTGACTCAACATTATAGAAATATACCTAAGTTTTCACTGACAACTTCATTTTCCCTTTTATTCAAACTAAATTGCTTGGGAAATTGCTTCTTGTAGGATTGCAAATGATTGCAAATATCAACAATTGATTCAGTACTGGAATGACTGTTTGATATAAATCTAAAATATTGTATCATTTTATGTGGATCAAGGATAATAACAGTTTTATAAGAACAGAGACTTGAAAAGATAATATTTCCATTCTCGCAGTCTAAAACCTGTCTGAAGGAACCTCCAACAAAAGAGATTCATTCCATAGTTATGTATCCCCTCCTATAAATGAAGAGATGAGTCTCTATACTATAAACAAAAGGGAAACATGTAATGAAACTTGAGCAATGTATTCAAAAGGAACTGCCCTTTAGAGATAATGGATCTATTCTCTACTCCATGCATGAATGCAACTCTCATTAACACTAATGGAAGTTACGCATGAGCATCAAGAAAATATACCTGGTATAACGGATTTCCAAAATGGGTAATGGCATCTAATCTGTTCCCAGCATAGTTGTGTCTTTACACAGCCAAACAAAAGTACTCCTGAAATTGGAGGATAGAGATAAACATTTAAGAGTTTTAAAGTTTTAAGAAACTCAGAACACAGCAGTACCTTTGCATTTTTTTTCTTCCCTCAGACAAGTTTGGTTGTTTTCCCAATTTCATTTGGATATTCCATATAGAAATTCGTCATGATAGTAGCTATCAATAATCCAGAAATCTTGTTTTCTCCGAATTCAAAGATTCGTGGTTTAAATGTTAACCTATTGATGTTTGGGTAACTTCAGTTGGCTGCCTGCAAATCTTCGACTGAAAATTTTAAAAAATCTTATAGTCACAACATTCAAGCGAGTGAAAATTTTTATTAAGGAAATTATAGATATGATTCACCTAATTTATTGGAAACAGTCAAACCGGGTATTAACATAATATTCCAATAAACAGCAAAATTCATGTCGAAAACCAGGGCAGTGGGCGCCTGGGTGGCTCAGTGGGTTAAAGCCTCTGCCTTTGGCTCAGGTCATGATCTCAGGGTCCTGGGATTGAGTCCCGCATTGGGCTCTCTGCTCAGCAGGGAGCCTGCTAACTCCTCTCTCTCTGTCTGCCTCTTTGCCTACTTGTGATCTCTCTCTGTCAAATAAATAAATAAAATCTTTAAAAAAAAGAAGAAAAAAGAAAACCAGGGCAGCTTCATTAACCTTTCACCTAAATACCTTCTGTGACTTCTACAAAGGTGTAATGTCAGTGTTGAACACCAGGACTTTTGTTCAGAAACATCTCTCTGTGTTCAACCATAGGACAGAAAATAGCACATTGTTTTGAAATAAGTTACTTCACAGTTCATGGTCTCGGTTTCTGCTTAAGTAACTAATTGCCCACTTTCCCTAAATAAGTTCTTATCTGTTTCATGTATTGATATTTTAGGAGTTTTCTCTGCTCTTTCCTCTGCAATTTTTTTCCTCCTGAAATTCAGTCTCAAAAACTTCCAGTCACATTTCTAATGGAGATTTCTTCTGGTCAACATGTAGATCAATCTCTATCTCTCTCTCTCTCTCCCCCTCTCCATTTGTTTTTCTCTCTGTCAGTTCCACATAAGACTTAAGCATTTCTCCTCCTCTTTCCCATTTAATAGGGTGAAACAAATTGATTTTATTGAAGATTTCAAGAACAGTGTATGAGATAGAAACCAAACTGGTGTAATGCTGACATAAACATTTCATGTTTTCCATGATAATCATATATATAAATATACTACTGAAATGTTTTGCAAAAGATTCAAGCCATTCCTTTTGAGATCTAAAATTTGAGGAAGGAGGGAAAAACAGACATTCTGACATAAAATCTAGACATATCATAGATCAAACAAGTAGTGCGGGAAGCTGGGAAGAATATATTTAACATGACTGAAAATTCCTTATATGGCTGGCACTTTAAATATTAAGTATTACTATCACACCTTTAGTATCTCTTTAGATGTAGAACTCAGAGAGATTTAGTAAAATTCCTGAAGACACATGTGTTGTAAATAGTATATGTACATATGCACACACACACACATACACACTTATGCGTGTATCTCCAAAACTCAAATTCTCCACAGCTAGACAAGGCTGCCTCATTAATAAAATGGAACTTTATTTAGCCAGCACTGCCCTTTCCCTTAGTAGGTCATCCAAACCACCAAATTAGAAGGCTTTTGGTCTCCTACTCTACTTCTAACTATATGGACCCATAAACTACATGATCTGTACACTAGAAAACAACATCTTCTAATCTAATTCTGTAGTGGCCAAATGATTTCGTATTTCATGTATATTGCTATTAATTCCAAATGTAATATTTTTCAAGGGCATGTTTTCCCATTTTGATTCAGAAGAACAGAAGAACATTATTTGTTCCCCAGTATCCTCATGTAAAATGAAGTTAACTTGCCCTCCATCCTCACACAGTCGTTGAAGGATAAAGTTTATGCAAAGTAATCTTTTTTGTTGAAGTGAGCTATTTTGCAATTTTTTCTGTTCCATTGTTAGCAAATGATCTATCCCAGCTGCTAACTGGAGAAAGGAAGAGGTAAGCCGTGGTACTCTGCTCAGGTCTCAGGGCCAGCTGCTCAGACCTGGAGAATCCCAAGGAGGCTGGACAAATTGAAAGCATAGCTCCTGGCTGGGTTTGCCAACAATGTTGGATAAACTCATTGCAGGAGAAGCCAATAACTCGAGAGGAGGGTTTGGAAAAGAGAAAAGGAGAAATTTATTTCAGGGGCTGGCAGCCTGGGAAGGTGGCAGGCTCAAGCATTGACAACTGACCTATCTACCAGCAACATGGATGCCTGCATTTTATGGAGAGAGTTTCGGGGCGGGGATACAAGAGAGCAGGCAGGGAGCCCATGATCAAGAGTGGGAGTCCGTGTTATGTGTTCAGCCCAGGATCATGGGCACAGAAGGGGATGTGTTGGGTGTTCTTTTTAAGTCATTCTGTTGCTACCAGGGCTTTTCTGGTCTGGAGGTTGGAGTGTTCTCATCATTGCAAATGTTTTCCTCAATGCCTCAAGAAAGTGTGATAGGAAAGAAGAATAATGGGTTTCAGTTAGAGCATGAGATAAGTGGTCTTGTCTATTTCTGGTTTTAACTGTTGGGGCCTATACTTGAGAAAAATGGCTTGCTAACATCATGACCTAAAATAATGCTCAACACATAATAACTCTAAATAAATAATTGAATGGATGACAATGACCTCTTGGTTCATTAAATCACAAAGAAGAAACACCATAAAAACAATTACCTATTACTATCTTACAATTAAAAGAAACCATTTTTAGAGTTCCAAAACCACTATACTTTAGATAGGTAACTATTGGTTTCTCTACCATATTCTCTATATACATCTATTAATTTTGCATTTAAAGAAGCAGGGGGCGGGGGGCGGAGCATATTAGCAAAAGCATGGGAAATCCCCAAAGATAACTTGCTCAGATCCCCAAAGTGCTTTTTATAGT
Organism: Enhydra lutris kenyoni; assembly: GCF_002288905.1. Classification (NCBI taxonomy): domain Eukaryota; kingdom Metazoa; phylum Chordata; class Mammalia; order Carnivora; family Mustelidae; genus Enhydra; species Enhydra lutris. The sequence goes on along the minus strand of NW_019154105.1, from coordinate 19,183,464 downwards.
ATCTATGATCTTTATGAAAGGTTAAATAACTTGTTTGTGCCCCAGTCTCCACAGCTGCAAAAGTGGAGCTGAGTATTTACCCTACCGATTTATTAAGATGAAAAGGCACTCTACCTGGTATATATTATGCACAAAATAAGTTATTATTACTTTATTATCATCACCATCAACAGTATTCAAGCCAATACAATGAGGTTAGAAAGAATTACTTCATAATCTGCCATTCATATGCACAGTTTACTGAAATGTATTTTTCAGGCTGTGAACAATTCTCAATAATTGATGGGCATTAAGTTAATTAGGGCACACAAAGCACTAATTGCAGGGAACAAAAAAAGATTCCCTAATACAAATGCCTCTCAAAAATAGAAAATGATTGTGATATCATCTATCATAGTGTATGAGTTCCATCAGCACAGTGTTAACACTTTTTTTTTTCTCTGCAAAATCTAAATTTGTATACTCAAATGATGAATCTGTGTCCTTGGAAGCCTGAACTAACTGAAAACTTTTCCTTTCTTTCCATATTTCTTTCCTTCCTTTTTTCTTTCATTCTTTTTTCTTTCTTTCTTCCTTTCTTTCTCTTTTTCATTTCTAAAAAATAAACTTCTTCCAATATTCCAATAAAAATAAAACAATTTTCTGACTTTCTTCTCTTATTTTATTGTTTTCTTCTTCCATTCCTTTACCCAAACTCTATTTTTTAGTCCCTTTACTTCCAAGAAAGTTGGTTTGAACCATAGTACTCAATCATCTAACAAACATCACTAAGTATGAAAATTTGGCCCTTAAGTCACCAACTCATGGTTGGCCTCAGCCAAATTCTCATAGCTGCCTTTCTAGGAAGTCCCAATATATTGATTCAAAAGTCAGAGAAAAGGTTTAACCATCAGAAGCAAAATGGAAGCACAGAAAATCTGTTATATAACATGTAAAGCACATGTGATGAATTTATTCCAAACTTCTTGTTAGGGTAGATCAATGAAGTTTAATAATTAGTAAAAAGACTCTTGTGGAATACTATCTTGTGGAAAGATCTACTGCAGCTATATCCAAGTTATTTATGTTTCCTTTCCAACTTTTTCTCTTTGTTCATGGTATATCTATTATCTCTTAAAAATAAGAATACTAGTTATATCTGCTTAGGAGTCAGAAAGGAAAATATCCATCCTTCCATCTTGGTTCATATTTACCAAGGTATTACAACTTCATGTTTATTGTATCAAACCATATTCCAGTTAACACCTTAGCTATATGCCCTTCAATCTTTGATTAGTATAATGGAATTCTGAGTATGCCCTACAGAATTGCCTTCTGGCCTATTCTCGACCTGCCTTATATTATGCCATGTTTCTTTTCAGGTGTGAATAGCTAAACCTTAAGATTGATGGATGAAAGCAATGCTTTTTTATTAAAAACACATACTGAGAAAAATAAACTTAAGAAAGAATAAAGATTGACTCTGTAAATTGGAACATATAAAGTGCAAAACACAAAAGGGAATGGAGCTACATTAAAATAAGTATAATTTAAAAGTCAAATTTAAATATATGCAGAAAGCATAAGAAATTGTGTATACTTTAGCCATGAAGAACAGACAATATTATTTGCCTCAACATTCTTAAGTTTCTTTAATGAAATAATATAATGTTTAAAATGTGAGGAAAACCTCTGTAAAAACTGAGTAGTGTTACTATGGCAACAGAAAACAATTCAACTAGTCTTAGGCACTAAGGAAAGTGAAAATGAATCTTTGCTCCATGAGAAATAATTATTAAAAAGGGATAAGCAATACGCTAGTTACACTTTTGAGTTAATAAATATTCCAGTGATATTTAAAAGCATATTTCTCATAGAAACATTATGTTCTGAGTCTTTGGAAATAAACTTTTTAAACATTAAGAAAACATAGCTCTAATTCTGAAAATGTGTGATGTCTCTTGGGTAAAGATGGTAGATCAAAAGAATTGATTTCATTTTCTGCTTCATTCAACATATATTTATTAGACTTCTATGTTCTAGCACTGTGATAGGTACTGTGGATAAATATTGAACAAACAATACAATCCCTATAATCTTGGTTAGAAAGTAAAGTAGGAAAAGAGGCACTAATCATTTAATCGTATATGTAGTCACATATAATCACAAGATTTTTGCATATTTTGTTCCTGCTGTCAGAGGCAATGGGTGACAAGGAGGGTAGGGAAAGAATTCCTGACACAGAAAGAACATATGATGAATTCTAGAAACTGTTTAAAAAGAAATCTGGCAGGGGCCCAAACATTCAAGACCTTCCAGACCAGTGGAGATTTTGGTCTTTGGTCTGAAGGCAATAAAGAACTACCAAAGTGCTAATCAGAGAAATGAAATGGTCATATTTTCATCTCAGAGAAAATTAAATTTCAGACTACAGTGTTCAGTTTTGTGGAGGAAACAATGATCAAATCTTACAAAACAACAAAATGCTGTATGTGAATGGCTGCTGGTCAATTGCAGCTCGGTTCTGGCTGCTAGGCTTCATTTCTGCTCCCCACAAGTTTTGTCATTTTCAGATTACACTGAAGGAGGAGCCTCTACTGGGATGTGTTCTCATGGCACATCAAAGAAGAGTTCCCAGCAACTGGCAATATTTTAAAGCTGCTGGCTTAAGTGTAACAAGATCTCTTTTGCTCCAATTCCATTGGTTCCCACAAGCCAGATAGTCAAGACCAAGTGGTCAGAAAGCGTATTTTCCTAATCAGAAGCATGGCAAGTAGATGCGAGAGAAGAGATATGGTTCTTCATTAGAGAAGGGAGAGCATGATTAGGAATAATAAAACAATCTACCACAGAGGACAATTCTAAATTACCCATGTTTAAATATATGCTTGTGACTCTAATAAAAGTAGTAGATGTGGTATAGCAAGGTCATATCACTCTTAAAAATCACCTTTCTTGTTACTTACAGATGAGGAGACAGGTGGAAGATCTATCATTAATGAAGCACTTAGAGGAAGTATTCAAGGATGACTACTTTAAGCAATAATTTGAAGACATACTGCAACTTCATAAAATATGTATCTTCTAATAAAAAAACAAAATTAAAAATCATCTCAGCTAGCTGATTTTGAACTTGCGTTATGGCTCATATTTATTTACTATTTTGTTTCATCTATATCAAGCAATTTCATTTTAAAGATTTCATGACCAGAATATTAGGGCTTACCTCCAGTTATTTGTGCCCATACACATCAAAAATATACACAGCACTATCTCATGTAAATAAACCTTAAAACTTAGTCAACCATTTCCTATAAAATAAGGTAGTTAATTAATGGACATGGTGAGGGTAATGATTTGGCATTTAAAAGCCAAATCATATTTTGAGAATTGATAGTTTAACTTTTCCTTAGAGAACCAAAATCTATGTACTGACTAAGGTAGTAACTTCATTTTGTACTTTTTAATGATGAGAGAATTTCTAATTCCATGAACAATTATCCCTTTGCCACTGAAAACTCTAATGATCTGGCCTACTGGAAATTTCACCATTCATCTAGAAATTTGAACGTCTCCTGCATGATCAGAGTGTCCAGGTATTATAATGTTTCTTAAAAAGTATCTTATTAATAGTAATGAACACTAATTTTTATAAGTATTATTTCATGAAAATTTATTTTCATTGGGTATACCTTTTTAAAAGTCACCATTTATAATGTTAGTGTTCTATTGCTATATAACAAATTCTTCCAAATTTAGCTATTTAGAGTCATACAAATTTTTTATCTCACATTTCTCTTGGGGTAGGAATCTAAGTATGGGTTTATTCCTGGGTTCAGTACCACCAAGGTGAAATCAAGATGGCAGCTAGGAATTGCAGTCTCATTCTAAGATCAGGGTCCTCTCCCAAACCCACTGGTTATTGGCAGAATTCAGTCCCTGGAGGCTATAGGACTCTAGTCTCCATTATCTTGCTTGCTGGAGGTCAGGAACACTCTCAAAGAAGCCATCTTTAGGAACTTGTCAGTCTCCCTCAGCCCATAAAGCAGTTCATAACATGATAGTTTGTTTCTTCAAGGACAGCAGGATCTACTATTGGATTCTCTGTTTTCTTTTAAGGGCCTACTTGATTATATCAGAACCACTGAGGAAAATCTCCCTTTTAATTAATTCAAAGTCAACTTATTAAGGAGTTTACTTGTATCTGCAGAATTCCTTTCTCTATATAAGGTCACATAATCATAGGAATGATATTCCATCATCTTTACATGTCCTACCCACATTCAAGGGGAGGGGATGAAATCCACAGGGCCATCTTGGAATTCTGCCTACTATACATGGTTACACTTTTTTTTTTTTTTTTTAATGACTGGCTCTGCTGACTCTCTCAACAATCTAAAATTGTAGAAATTAAAATTCAACTCCACACAATTAATTACAAGTGCATTTGACAAATATACACCTGGAAGATCCTTGAGGGAAAAAAAAAAAAAATTCCACAATATATGCCATGTTGGAAAACCTTCTGTAATTAAAATTCACTTCACATAAACACATATTTAAATTTAAAATATACTGTAAACAGTGAGTGGACCAGAGAGGTCTAAAGGGGAAGTAAAGGTTCTGTAATCATTCCAATCCCACAAATTCTCTAATTCAATCCCTTCCTTTCACTTACTCCTCTTCCTCTGGGGATGATCCTGTGCCAACATCAACACAGAGAATCTCCACTTGCAACTTCAAAAGGTATGGAATTAGTAAAAACCATCATCCCAGGATATTCTGGGTCCCTGAACAGTGTAAGCTACAGTTTCAGTGAATAAGCAAACAAATCAATGAGAGAGAAAGAAAGAGAGAAAAGGAGAATACTGGCTGACAAACCTAATTTTATCCCAACCCAATATAAGTCCTGAAATTTATATTTAAACTGAACACTCAGCAAATTTCAAAAGTCACATTTATTTTCCTTTGTTTTCGATTCTTCAGGCAACCTCATATATTCAAAAAATAAGTATGTGTCTAAACCAGTTTTTTTCTTTCATTATGAGTGTGTAAGAAACTGAGTGTCTGAGGGTGAAAGTTGATAAACGTTAAATGATGAAGGAAATTATTACCTTTTAATGTAAGTAGAAAAATTCTAAGGCCAAAAAGTGATTAAAAACCTGGACATCATTGGTGTTGCCATTTATTACTGAAAAATTATCTAATTTCAGCATGATACAAATTACAGTATAAATATTTAATTGTTTATCAAAACTATTCAAGGGAGAGACAGGTTTTTAGGTACATTCTGCAGACAGACTAAAGAAGTGCTGAATTACCCCGTTCAATTAGAACTTAAAATCAGCACACTTAGAGATTCATAGCCAGTGAAAGGATTGACATTAACCTTCTTATTTTTCCGGTATAATTTTTATTGCTTATAAACTTGCTGCACTATTATATAAATGATTCAGATTCGATAATATGACTTAAAAATATAAGACCATTCTATGCACCAGACTGACAAAAATATGGAAAATTGGTGGCAAAATACACTGAAATTTCAATGTAACACTTTAATCCTAAGAAACATTTAACAGGGGCACCTGGGTGGCTCAGTGGGTTAAGCCTCTGCCTTCGGCTCGGGTCATGATCCCAGCATCTTGGATATGGCCCCACATTGGGCTCCTGGCTCAGCAAGGAGCCTGCTTCCCACTCTCTCTCTGCCTGCCTTTCTGCCTACTTGTGATCTCTCTGTCGGATAAATAAATAAAATCTTAAAACAAAACAAAACAAAAACATTTAACAGAAAGAAGTTTAGGATCATTCATTTTACCAGAAAAGTTTAAAAGTTAAAGATAAAAGGGGCACCTGGATGGCTCAGTCAGTTAAGCGTCTGACTTGTGGATTTCTGCTCTGGTCATGATCTCAGGGTTGTGGAACCAAGCCCCTCATTGTGTGCTGAGCATGGAGTCTTCTTGGGTTTCTCTCCTTCTCCCTGGGCTCTTCCTCTGGCTTATGTGGCTGTGTGCATTCTCTCACTCTCATTTTCTCTCTCTCAAACAAAATCTAAAAAAAAAAAAAAACTAAAGATAATAAAAGAACCTCAACTCTAAGGCCATCTCTTGCTCTGATTTCTTGACGACAATATTACAAAAAGATTTCACGGTATCCTTTTAGCCATCAGTAAAATGAACAGATATTTAAAGATTCAAGAATTTATAAATCTGAAAATAGCTTTGTCAGCAATCCATATAAACCATTTAAATATCATTCTGCCATTTAAGGTAAGAACAAAAATTAAGACAATACAAAAAACAAAATCATCCTTTTAAACTTTTTTTTTAGTTCTATAAGTTTACTTCAGTATAGTTGATCTTTTGGGATGTTTAGTTCAAGAAATTGTACACATGTATAGGTTCATTACAGGTTCATTACAGATGAACCTGTAATGATCAGGCTTCAGGATAGTTCCATCACAGCCCAAGAAACTCCCTAGGCTATTATTTGTAATCACAGCATATCCCAACCCCTGGCAAATACTGATCTGTTCTCCTCACTAGAACTTTGTCTTTTCCAGAATGTCACATAAATAAAATACATAGTATGTGGCCTTTAAACATGGAATGTTGCATAGGTACAAACAAGAATCACCAAAGGGAAAAAAAAAATCTTAATATAATCATGAAGAGTTTATTAAAGTAACTTAATGAAAATATAGCTTAGAATTCCTCTCACAGGCTTGGAACTGAAGACAAAACTAATTCTATAATATATGAGGTCAGAATGAAACGATAGAAATGATGCCTTCTGTTACCAGACTAGGACAAGAAAACGTAAAGCTGTCCCCAAATTCACCTCTCAGAAGTACTTACCTTTTAGATATGTTCTACAACTTTAGAATTTATTTTAAGCTGGCTATACTTATTTCCTCCTTTGGAACATGGGGCAGAGTATATCCACCTGTTAGGGTCAATTAATTTGTGAAAGAGCTCCAACAGCTTTGAGCAAAAGCTCCTTCCCATTTATTAAGGCATCAGAGAGTTGCCATATGTTAATTGCTAATCCATTTCTCACTTTGAATAGTGAGACAACAAACAGCCTTTTTTTTTTTTTTTTTTTTTTTTTTTTTACACAGCATATTAAATTATTTTTTTAAAATACAAACGGATGTTGCTATAACCGTGAGGGACAAGATTTCGCCTAAGAATCATTCCCTCGTTTATGAACTTGTTTTCTCTATTCAAGTTTTTGGAGACAAAAGTGTGGACAGAGTTATGAAGTCTTTCAGGGATCAGTCAGTGGAGCATGTGACTTTTGATCTCAGGGTCGTGAGTTCAGTCCCCAGGCTGGGCCTAGGTCTTACTTTAAAAAAAAATCTTTCAAATGGTTTTTGATTCATCTTTATAAATGGGTTAAGGTCTTGAGTATAGTAATTTACAATAAAGAACAACTCCGTAAATACAGGTTTATGATGGAAAATGCAAACCTTTATATCAGTTAAGAGATTGTCTTGTTAGCTAGACCTTTCAAATAGAAAATTGACGGAGCGTCAACACCAAACGAAATTATTGAAGCTAGCTAAAGCTGTCACATCTAGAAAGTGATAAAGAAGGTTCTACACTCCCACTTGAATTTATGGCATTTTATTGGTAGTTGGATGGTTTGAATGACCATTTTAAGCTCTAACTATAAGAAAAGTAAAGGAGAAAATTTCCAAAGTAGATTTAGAGTCCTATCCATTACCGATGTATATTTAAAAAAACTTAAGGATTAGAAAAAAAAAATAGGGTCACCTGGGTGGCTCAGCCATTAAGCAGTTGCCTTGAGCTCAGGTCATTATCCCAGAGTCCTGGGATTGAGCCCCACATTGGACTCCTTACTCAGTGGGAAGCCTGCTTCTCCCTCTCCCACTCCCCTTGCTTGTGGTCCCTCTCTGCTGTGTCTCTCTTTGCCAAATAAATAAATAAAAATTTTAAAAGAAACAAAGAAATTGGGGTGCTTGTGTGTCTCAGTGGGTTAAAGCCTCTGCCTTTGGCTCCCAGAGTCCTGGAATCGAGCCCCGCATCAGGCTCTCTGCTCAGTGGGGAGCCTGCTTCCTCCTCTCTCTCCCTGCCTCTCTGCCTACTTGTGATTTCTGTCTGTCAAATAAATAAATAAAATCATAAAAAAAGAAACAGGGACGCCTGGGTGGCTCAGTTGGTTGGACGACTGCCTTCGGCTCGGGTCATGATCCCGGGGTGCCGGGATCGAGTCCCACATCGGGCTCCCAGCTCCATGGGGAGTCTGCTTCTCCCTCTGACCTTCTCCTCCCTCATGCTCTCTCTCACTGTCTCGCTCTCAAATAAATAAATAAATAAAATCTTAAAAAAAAAAGAAACAAATAAATTAATATTTATTTCAATTTATACTCCTATTATCTGTCCCTTTCTTTAATATAATACAGATCTTCAAAATCCATCAATCATTACATTTATAAATTGATGAGAATATACTGATTCACATACTGAACTTCACTACTTTGGGAAGGTGTTGCAAAGGTTGGGAAGGTTGCAAAGTTTTAACAATGAAAGCTACTCTTATAAATAATAAAATAACAAAGGCATGTATTGAAATACTATGTTTTGGGGCACCTGGGTGGCTCAGTCAGTTGGGCAGCATACTTCAGGTCATAATCTCAGGGTCCTGGGATCAAGCCCCGCATCGGGCTCCCTGCTCAGCAGAGAGCCTGCTTCTCTCTCTCCCTCTCCTCTCTGCTCTGCCTACTTGTGTGCTCAATCTCTCTGTCAAATAAATAAATAAAATCTTAAAAAAAAAAAAGAAAAAAAAAGAAATACTATGTTTTAATTACTGCAGATTACAGAGCTGTCACACAGAATTACACAAGGATAAAATCTGGTCCACAATCTGCAAGGCCTTGGGAAATAGCTATTTTCCAAATAAATCTCAAAATAATATTTTTATTTTGTTCTTGTGTGTTTCATACTTGTGCTGCAGCTGGTTCATTTCTCCACCGAGGACAGTTAGACAATTCCTGTATTTTTCTCTATTGGATGTTCAATTCCATAGCTACTTAAGAAGTCATTGGCCTTGATTAACAACAATAAACATTTACTGAGCCTCAACTATGTGTTAGGTGCCTTATTAATCACATTAGAAAAGACAGCCACTCCAAAGGAAACATATCCAGTTAGAGTCCCTACTTCCAGTTTTCTGAGGTCTATATCTAACCAACTACTTGGAGCATTCATTCGCAAGAAACAGAATCTGGGGGCACCTGGGAGACTCAGTAGGTTGAACGGCCGACTCTTGGTTTTAGCTCAGGTCATGATCGAGTGAGATTGAGTCCCACATGGGTCGTGAGATCAAGTCCCACATGGGGCTCCCCACTGAGCTGAGCATGGAGCCTGCTTAAGGTTCTCCCTCCCTCTTTCTCTACCCAGCACCCTCCCCTTGTGCATGCACTCACTCTCTCTCTCTTTCTCTCTCTCTCTCAAAATAAAAATAAAAGAAACAGAATCGATACCTGTGCAGTTGATGAATTTGGTGCTTCTGAAAATATGATAAAGAAGAGTAAATGCTTTATCTGGGGAGCCGCTAAGGTTTCATCATCTGGATGAGAAATCAAGACAAGTGAGGAGTGAGGGCCCTGGCTAGGACTTAAGGGTCAGAAAAGGAATGTTTGTGTTGAATGAGAGTATAACAAAAGAGAACTTGATGTGAGCTGGTGGTGAGGAAAGGAAGACCAATCCTATGCAAAAGCATGAAGTAGTGGGTATTTACTATCTGTCACTCCTTTTGCGTTCTCTTTAGGCCTATGGAAACAATAGCTCCTTTTTATTTACCTCATATAGCTAATGTTTCTCTAACCATCCACCAAAGAATTTGTTCCTGAAAAAAATATAACTTCCTTTCTGTTATGGTTTAAAATACAGAGTTTCATATTCTACCCCATTTGTCAAATGCTGCAAAGATAAGACTCAATGCATTATGCATACAGCACCCACAGATCCTGCCACCTTAAGGTCAGACTTTGCCCTTGCCTTAAAAGAAAAAAAAAAAGTGTTTGACCTAACTCTGGGCATCCTATTCTCCTTTTGGGGTAATTTGGAATCACTGGAGGAGGAAGTAAGCAAGAGCCAACTACTTCAGAGAGGAGGAGGAGGGAGCAAAATTTTAAATGTTTAGTTTTTCTTCTTTGGTTATTTCTGTTTTATTCTTGACTTATTTGGGGGCTTGAATCCTATTAATCTGTCTTTGTATCTAATCACTGTACGCTCACAAAAGCAAATCATAGATGACAGCTAAGAAATGATTCAGAACCCACATCCTTCTCCAGCCCCACTTGGCCTGCCTAATAGCACTACGTGCTCCTGGTTTCAAGTTCACGATTCCTTATGGTAACTTCAGTAGTCTGCTTCAAACTTCACAACCCCCTGCCCCTGCTGACAGACTCTAGCATCTTAGATGCTGGTGATTCTCTACTATTTTTGGCATTATCTGTGGGCAGCAAATGGTTAACTCAACAGGCACAAGTTACTCAAAACCTGCACATTCCCCAAAAATGTCTATCTTTAGGTCTGATCATGTGTGGCTCTTGCAAGATAATCTCCGAACACACATACCCCCACCTCCCCAGAAAAGGTGTTTGTATTAAAAGGAGAGCAATGTGATGGGCAGACCAAAAATAAATATTCATAACAGAGTGGTATTTAAGGCTTTCAAAATGAAGTCTATCCCGAGTTTTGCTTTGTCTTCCACTTCTTGTGTATCCATCTTTAGTTATAAAAGGTCACTCACTGTTGTACAATCGTATGCTGCCGTGCCTCTATGTCCCTGGTCATTCTATTGCCTGTGCGTGGAAGGCATTTCCTCCTCCTTTCCAACTTTCAAAGTCTTATTTACCCTTCAAGACTCAGTTCGTATACATATATGTATATATGTATAAATATATATATTAGAGAGGGAGAGAGAGGAGGCGGGGGCAGAGGGCTTAAGCAGCTGCCACATGTGCTCCCAACACATGCTCAATCTCACGACCCCGAGATCATGACCTAAGCCGAAATCAAGAGTTGGATACTTAACCAACTGAGCGACCCAGCTGCCCCCAAATATAACTTTTTTTGATGACACCTACTATAATTCACCAGTAAGAACCAATCGTTCACTCGTATTAATTTAGGCATTCAGTTTACAGTTTTATGAATTTGCGGGTTTAGGATCGTTGTGTGCATCTCTGTCCATCAACTGATTAAAGAAAAGAGAAAAAAAGTATCTATATCATTTTTATATCTTCTAATTTGTGGTGGTGCCCATGAGTAGCTGGGTTTGTAGCCCCCTCTATAACTCTTTCACTCTTCCCCATTCCCACCCCATCAATTTATAATCTAAGTAAATAACACAATTAATATCCAAAAAAGTGTCATTACAAATCTTCTAATCTCATTTTCTCACCAATAAGCACAATCCATATAAATTTTTTGGAATCACTTCTAATCCTAGTACTTTCATAATAAATAGTAAATATTTCAATTAAAATTGGTTGAAGCAAAAAGCAACCCTTCTCTCTTTAAGTATTCTTCATTGACCCCCAATTAATCATCTCCCTAGGTAGATGGCAAGCTATTCGAAATTAAAATTTTTAAGTAACAAATGTTAGTATGAGATTGTAGGATAAAAATATGTATAAGCATAAAAGTGAATTTAATTTGAATACATTATATAAAATATAGGATTATTTTATATACATGTCAAAATAAATGGAAAGAAATAAATGCATTATAAATCATATACAAAGAAATTACACTTTTTTAAAAATAGCACATTCATAATCAACATAATTAGTTCTGTAACCATACCTATTGCTGTTTTTTTACAGAACTATGACGATGGTTGGATCACAACCAAATTTGTCAGCTGAATTCCAGCTGCAAAATTCATGTTTCTCATAACTACATGAGAAGGAGAAGAAGCACGGCCTCATTTTCAATCCCTAGGTTGAGACCACAATGTCAGCTAGAAAATGATAAACTTTAACTTCTTAAATGAGTTCATTTTATGTGGATATCACTTAGAAAGAATAAATGTGAAACAGTGATAGTGTATTTTCTGATACATTTCAGACTTCAGCCAAAGCTAGAAAGGGTGGCTATAGTGTTACTGAAAAAAAATGTTCCTTCCTACCAACAGATAATGCATGTAGCTGTCTAAAATAATCTCATCAAACTGACATATAGCATATACTTACAGATCCTCATAATATAAACATTCAGTATAAAACAAAAAATTATCACATTAGATTTTTAATGATTAAAATAACCTAATTTTGCTTTTACTTTCATATTTTTCCTAAAAGCTAAAATTCATCCCATGGCCTAGTAAAAAAACAACATTTTCTGATAAATGCACAATTGGGATTTTATTTTACTTTTTTTTTAACTTTTAGCTTCAATCCTAGAATTGAAATTGTTTTCATCTTGTACATTTTTCATTGTTTTTTAACTTGAGGTTTTAAAAATTTAAACAGTAATAATGTTTGGTATTTAAGCACATAGATGCAAAACATGACTTTTATGATTTCCAGTGCCAACACATGTACCTACTATGTCTTCCTAGGTAAACTTTCCTCTGACTTGTATAATAGCAAGATGATTTAGTTATGTTGACCTTCTCAGATTGCTGAATAGTTCAATAACAATGTCTTTCACTGATATGATGTTTTAGCCACAACACCAAATACTGTGTACACTCTAGTGAAAATCAACATAGTGGCATGATTTAGACATACATATATTTGAGTTCAAATTCCAAACCAAACAGTAGTTACGTCACCAGAGTAAGCAACTCAGCCCTCTTTTTGCCTCCTTTTTCTCATGTATGATTTGATTATAATAATAATACTTAGCTCATAGAATTTTTATGAGCACGAAATTGGTTAATATATGAATAGTGTTACGCAACTTGTAAGTGCTCAGTAACTGTTGATTGGTAGTTTGGTCCTAGCTCTGTCACTAAATAATGTGGAACATCAGGCAAGTCATTTACTCTTAAGTGAAGATAATAGCACCTTCCTGAACTAGCTATTAAGGTTGTCATAAGTATAAAACTTTTAAAATTTAGTGATTTATATATTAATTTAAAAATATCTTTTTAATATAAGTAATCAATCTTAAAGAAGATGGAGTAAATGGAATTAAGAATGTGCTAAAAGGGGGAGCTTGGATGGCTCCGTTGGTTGAGCATCCGATTTTTTATGTCAGCGCAGGTCATGATCTCGGGATCCTGGGATCAAGCCCCATATCAGGCTTTCTGTTCAGCAGGGAGTCTGCTTGTCTCCATCTTCCTCTGCCCTTCCCCCCCAGATAAATAAATACATCTTAAAAAAAAAAGAATATTCTATAAGTAAGCGTAATGGTAAATGGTAGATTAGGGAAGAGAAAAAAAAGAAAGAGAAAGAAAAGAGAGAGAGAGAAAAAAAAATAAAGCAAAACATTGTCTATCCCTATCCCTGAGCTGGGAATTCTATAAACATTGAACAGAATGTGTGACATATACAAATCAAAAGCAAAAAGGTTTAATAAAACACAGAAACCTGGAAAATATTATAAACTATGATAGAGCAATTGTTTTAGAAGATGTAGCGTAGTAAGTATTCAATAAATATTATGAATATACATATATTCAGAACTATCTTATAATGTATATATTTTTATCTCTGAGCAATCATTTTTCCTTAAGATTTTATTTATTTATTTATTTATTTATTTAACAGAGAGAGAGCGAGAGATAGCAAGAGAGAACACAAGCAAGCAGAAGGAGAGGGAGAGGAAGAAGCAATCTCCCTGCTGAGCAGGGAGGCTGACTCAGGGCCAAGTCCCAGGTCCCTGAGATCATAACATGAGCCAAAGGCAGATGCTTAACTGACTGAGACACCCAGGCAAGCCTATCTCTGAACAATCTTACAACGTGTGTATTTTTATCTCCAATTCAATAATTGGAAAACAAAAGTTCAGGAAATTTAAGTTTATTACCCAAGATCTACAGCACAACTTGAACAATGCTAGAGCTGAGATTCAAACTCAAGTCCTCTCCAGATAAAGCCTATTTTATTTCTAAGATATTAAACTACCTCTCAATTCCATGAAATCATATAGAAAGCTTTCTGACAGCAGTGATAAAAACCAAGACTGAAATAGCCAATACATATTGCCAAATACTTTAGAAAGAATATGTTTCTTTTCCATTAAAAAGGAATGGAATGTGTGGTTCAGGTGGCGAGACAAATGAGTGGTAATGGTTTCAATATCCTAAAGGAAGATGTTGAATAATTAATTAACACTCACCAAACATTAACAATGCAAGAGTGAAAAGAATTGACATAATTTTCTGTATCTTTGTATAAGGTCAACTATGTATACTATATTTTATATCGTACTGTGTTGTGTGTATCAAATTTTATAGGGAATTCCAAAGATGGTTTTGGTGTGGGCAAATTTAACCTTTCATATTTGCTTTAGAATTAACACTACACTTTTCACCCACTGGAAGAAGCAAATTTCATCTATCCTCATGACACTCTGTATCTTATATTCCTTATGTTAGTGAAGGTAAGCTTACGCTGTAGCCTACGGATGTCAAAATTTCAGTATCTTACAATAGTAAACATTTATTTCTCATTGAAAAATACCTAAAAATGGGTTTTTCTAATCTAATGGCTCTCCTTCAAGTTGTGATTTGGGGATCTAGGATTCTTCCATATTCTGAATGTGATCTCTGATCTCCATCATTTGCCTTCAAACTATCTACAGCAAGAAGAAGAGCAAGAAAAATAAATCATAAATGGGTGGTTTTGTAGACCTGACCTAGAACTCTGTAGACTTTATAGCATTTCTATACTGTGTACACACACACACACACACACACAGTATACATCACATTGTATATTCTATACATCACCATGTATATACAGTAAATCTTCCTTTGACTAAAATTCGGTCACCTGGTTACACCTATCTACAAGGAAGGATGAGAAAGGTAGTGTAATTCTATGCACAGGAAGAAGATTTGGTGACAAACTAGCCTGTCTGTCTATTTGGAGATGATACACCTCATTCTAGAGTTCCACATATCCAGATGCTTTGAGGTCCATTCCAACCTTCCTAAGACACCCTATAAGTTCCTCCAAAACAGTTGTGATTTTTACCATGTGTGTGTCATTAAACAACTTTGTAGGATTTTTGTTTTGTTTCTATATTGCTTAAAAAAAAAATCCTAGGGGTACCTGGGTGTCTCAGTTGGTTAACTGTCTGCCTTGACTCAGGTCATGATCCCAGGGTTCTAAGATCAAGCCCCACATGGGGCTCCCTGCTAAGGGGGGAGTCTGCTTTGCCCTCTCCCTCTACCTACTCCCCAACCCCACTCATGCTCTCTCTCTCTCTCTCTCTCTCTCTCAAATAGATAAATATAATCTTTTAAAAAATTTTTATCTTGAAGGCAAAATAGGTTAATGGTACGATTCAAAAGCCAACACCACAAGTTCAAATGTCAACATGTTTACTTATTCACTTCTTGACCTTGAAAAGCTTTTTTAACTCTCTGTGACTTAGTTTACTCATCCATAAAACAGTACTTACCTTGAAGTATGGTTACCATGTTTGATTGGTGGGTATCTCGGTGGCTCAGTCGGTAAAGCATCCAACTCTTAATTTCAGCACAGGTCATGATCTCACGGTCAAGATCAAGCCCTGCTTCGGCTCTGTGCTGGATGTGCACGGAGCCTGCTTAAGATTCTCTCTCTCATTCTCCCTCTGCCACTTGCACTCTCTCTCTTTCTCTCTGACTCTCTCCCTTTCTCTCTAAGAAGAAAGTTTTCATTCATATGTGTATATAAAACTTTTAAAAGACTGCCTGGTACATGATGAGTACTCAATCAATGTTATGAATTATCTTAAATATGCATTTATTATCTATTTACTAATCTCATTACTTTTACTAAGCCATAAATCTCCTGAGGGCCACAATCATGTATTACTCATTTGGGACCTTATGTATTCTTTCTATAGTACCTTAGGAATACTAGGCAATCAAATATTTTTGAATCAAGCAAATAACATCTTTCTTAGTTTTTAATACAGATTTCATATACACTGTCATTTTCATCTGATGAAAATGATAATATATCAGTTAAAATATATAAAGATATTGCCTATTCAGTTGCAAAATATTAAAATACTTTTATAGTTTCCACATTATTTCCCCCAGTTTAGTACAAAAACATCCCCATAAATGTAACAGTGGTATTTATGATTGAGTTTTACCCTATGTGCCCTTTATATTAATGTAATCTCTTGAACAGTGACCAAAAATCATTACAGCTTGATGTCTTTTCAGTAGCCAGAATGAAATGAATTGGTCTCGGTCCAATTCCTGGTGGACAAGTGTCTAAATCAAAAAACGCTACCACAATTAGCATTACTTTAGTTAATAGTTTTAACCACTGAGGTCAAGGATAAAATGAATAATAAAATTTGAACTAATCTTGCAATGCAAGTTGTAACTGCTTCCAAAATAAAGGTTAGATAAACTTGAACAGTTATCTGTTAACTAGTTAATTCACAGAATACAAGATAGAAAGGAACTCCAACGAGTCCACCTAGGAAGTTATGTAATTTTATGAAACTAAAATTTCATTAATAGTCATTCCTTTCCATAAACAATTTTAAAATTTTTTTCTTCATGAAAAATTAAATTTCTACCAGAATTAACAAGAATTTCCCTCCTACTATTAATTTTGAAAATAAAGTCGAGAATTTAAATATACACATATTTATTTCACTTCCAAGTCACAATGCAGAAGACTCACTGGTAAATTTCTAAAAACAAGGAGAAACACAAGTATCCCTTATGTTCTTCACAGAAAGGTAGAAGAAACAAGATACTTGGATCCAAGGAACTTCATTAAAAGATGCCAAAAGCACAAAGACTAAATGTGTTTCTAGTACTGAAAGGGTAAAAGCTGATTATTCATTCCTTCACAGAATGATGGCATCCTCTATACTTTAAGGGAATCCAGACATTTTATTTTTACATATGAGATAATTAAGATTATAATAAATAGAGTTGATTTACCCAGAGTTACACGGTGACCTTTATTCTTCACCTGGTTCCTAGTATCTACCCTAAAAGACTCTGCATTAATAAAAATTCATATTTATACATGTGTCCATGTATGTATGTGTTCAACATTGTTCAAAACTGTGAGAAAAACATCAATAGACAAAAGAAAAACTCCCTGCCTTCATGGAATTTCCATTCTAGTGGTGGGAAAAAGAAAATAAATACAAAACATATTTAATGATGCAACAGCGCAGGGTCAGAGAGATACATTTACGAGGTGATGAATTGGTTTGTTAGAGCTGCCATAACAAAGCACCACAGACTGGGTGACCCAAACAACAGGAATTTACTTCTCACAGTTCTGGAGGCTCAAGTCCAAGGTGAAGGTGTTAACAGACATTTTTTTTCTTCTGAGAGCCATGAAGAAAGTTCTCTTCTAGGCCTGGGACTCTCTCTGCTCCTCCACCCCCATCCCCGTGCTCACTCTCTAAAATAAATCAAAAGTCTTTTTAAAAATTCATTAAAAATGTATTTATTAATTTTCACTGTGGGCCAGGCACTCTAATTAAACAAGGTATCCATCCATAGATGCTGAAAAAGCATTTGACAAAGTACAGCATCCCTTCCTGATCAAAACTCTTCAAAGTGTAGGGATAGAGGGCACATACCTCAATATTATCAAAGCCATCTATGAAAAACCCACCGCAAATATCATTCTCAATGGAGAAAAACTGAAAGCTTTTCCGCTAAGGTCGGGAACACGGCAGGGATGTCCGTTATCACCACTGCTATTCAACATA
>NW_019154105.1:19164428-19165188 GCF_002288905.1 Enhydra lutris kenyoni | reverse complement strand
CTCTCTCTCTCTGACAAATAAATAAATAAAATCTTTAAAAAAAAAAAAAAAAGAGTTGCTTGTAAATTCAAGATATGAGAACGTGTGTATGTTCTACGAAAGATCGCTATTTAGTCTTTTAAAAATACGTGGAATCCTGAGCATTTACGGTAACGAGATTTAGTTCCTATTCTCTAGGAACTTACAATCTCTATCTTTGCTATGTTTTGCTTTCATGGGAGGACATTGCTTCAAACTTTACTGAGATAAGAAAAGGTTATCGTAAAGCAGATTAGAAATTTCAACTGCAAATAGTAATAATTTCTGCCTTAGTCCATTTGGGCTGATACAGGAAATACCATGATTGGGGGGCTTATAAACAACAAACATTTATTTCTTATAGTTCTGAAGGCTGGGAAGTCCAAGATCATGGTGCCTGCAGACTGGTATCTAATGATACCTGCCTGCTTCCTCATTGATGGGTTCGTTTTACCATAACCTCATCTGAGGGAACGTGAGAGAGCTTTCTTGGCCTCTTTCATAGGGGTACTAATGCCATTCATGAGGATGGTGCACCTGGATGGCATGAGGGCTCTGCCTTCATGACCCAATCACCTCCCAAAGTCCCCATCTTCTAATAACATCACTTCTGGGTTAGAATTTTGAGGGAGCGGGGGACACCAACATTCGGTCTACAGCAATTTCTAAATGCAGATAATGCATCAGGTCCACCGCCCTTCTCTCTCCATTGGATACCTTGTTTTTTTTTTTTTTTTTTTTT